>NC_049908.1:27119956-27174559 GCF_001411555.2 Juglans regia
CTTTCTCCAATTGCATCTACTCCAAAACATCCATCACACCTTAGTCTTCTACTTATTCTATCACATTTCTTATTATTAAGTTTAGTTTCCATGATGAAAACTATACTGGGTTTTGACTTCTCTACCATAGAGCAGAGATCTTGAACTATCTGAGGGTTCCCTAACCCTCGGCAGTTCCAACTCAAGAGTTTCATGATAATTGGTGGGACTGCATCATAGCCTCTGCCACTTCAGTAGTTTTATCCACCAACCCATACCCTTTCCTTCTCTTGCCTAGCTTGTCACCACCCATTCCTTCCATCAAAGCTCTAGCCCTTTTCTTTTGTGTTTTCTTTATTGAATCTGCCCCTTTTGGTTTGTGTTTAGCTCGAGCCCTCCTTTTCCAAACCCTCATCTTGACTACCTCCCAATTCACCACCAAGGTGTCTTCTTCCTTAGGGATTTCCTCCCCCACCATAGACTCGAATTGTACTTCAACTTCCTGCAAGTTTTTGTCTCCCTTATCAATAAGTTCAACTTGTTTAATCCATCCTGCCTCTAAGAAGCTGTCCCCCACTAACTCCCCTCCTTTGTTTGATTGTTTACTCACCCCATTTTCACTCTCTAGGCTTGTTTCACTCACTCATGTCTCTTCCTCATTACTTTCCTTTTCCCTCATGCTCTCTTCTACTGTTTCCCTCCCTTTTACGCCATTTTGAGTTAAGTTTTCTTTTTCACTTCTCCATATACTTCCTTCTTCATTACTCCTATGACCATTGTTAAGCAGCCTTTAATTTGAGATTGTGCTACCCTCATCCATTGGCCATACTGGTTTCCTTCTCCTCTCGAGTTCCCCTCCCCATTGCATCTAGAAATACCATGGTAAATGCATCCACACAAGAAGCATATTCTTGGCATTTTCTCATAGCTAAAGGGAACCCAGACATTGTTTCCCTTAATTGTGAGCGTTCTTCCTCTAGCCAAGGGATGAGTTATATCCATGTGGATTTGAACTCTCAAAAATTTCCCCCATCCACTTCAATCTTCCTGCACATCTACCTTCTCCACCTTTCCCTCCGTATCCCTTATTTGCTTCCCTCTCTTTTCTGTCATGCATGACAGTGGTAAGTTGTGAAATTTCACCCAAAAGCTCTCTGAGTGAAACTCAATTTGTTTGAGAGAAGTGTTCCCCTAAAACTCTTTTAGGACCAGCAGCTGGTTGTCAAACAACCATGGTCTTCCCGACCAGACTCTTTGTTTGTCAGTAATATTATCAAACACAATAGCAAAAAAATTTGGACTCACCTCAGTAAACACAGCCTCCTTACTGATTCTCCAAATTTTCCCTAATGTGGTTTCCAGCATTTCCTTGTTGATCAACCTTGCCGAAAAGAGTTTCGCCATTAGAGACCTCTGTTCCTTCCTTCTCAGCTCCTCTGGTACATCATCATCATCAATCTCGATCTCCTTTCTTTCCTCATCAAGCAGCCTCAACTCCTTCCATTTTTCCTCCAAATCCTCCATTCCTCCGTAACAGGCACTAGAGTTTCCACTGAAATGTAGTCACCTGGTTGATTTTCACTCCTTCCGTCGGGGTTTTTGTCCTCCTCTGACACCTGATGGCAGTTGTCAGCCAGAGCAACCTTCCTCTCACTGCGGGGACCACCTCCAAAATTCATTTCCTACCATTATAATCGCCTCCCACGTTCCACTCACTAAACTCACCACTCCACCTCTTTTTAGAGAGAAAAGAGAGGATACTTATTAATGACAATGTCATGGTTGCCTACTAGTTATTGCATTCTATGAAGAGTAGAAAGAAAGGGAAAATAGGAAGTATGGCCATGAAGTTAGACATGTCTAAGGCCTTTGACCATGTGGAGTGGGACTTTTTGGAGACTATTTTGACTAAACTTGGGTTCTGCAAATAGTAGATAGATTTGGTAATGAAATGTGTTAAATCTGTTTCATACTCAGTTTTGATCAATGGGGTACCTGGCCATAAATTTTTGCCATCGAGAGGTTTAAGATAAGGTAACCCTTTGTCACCTTACTTATTCATTGTCTGTGCTGAGGGACTGAGCAGTTTACTTGGTCAGTATGAGAAGAGCAAGCTCATAAGAGGGGTGCAAGTGGCTCAAGGAGGAATATCCTTGTCTCACAAGAGATGATTGTATATTATTTGGAAGAGCAAATACTGGAGAATGGAGGAAAATCCAAAAACTTCTACTGGTTTATGAAAAGGCCTCTGGACAGTTCCTTAATAAAGGAAAAACTTCTGGTTTTTTTAGCAATAATACTCAGTTGTCTGACAAGCAGGCCATCAAGAAAGCTGGAAATTCTTTTGTATGTGGCACTTATGAAAAATACCTTGGACTCCCTGCTATGGTAGGGAGATCAAGGTTCAACACCTTCAGAAACCTCAAGGAAAAGACGTGGCAGAAAATTTCTAGTTGGAAAAATACCTTCTTGTCTAAACCTAGAAAAGAAGTGCTTATCAAGGCTGTTCTACAGTCTATTCCAACTTTCACTATGGGATTTTTTAAACTCCCTATTAAATTGTGCAAGGAAATCAACGTTATACTCTCTAAGTTCTGGTGGGGAGGTCAGTAGGAGGGGAGAGGGATGGTATGGAGGAAATGGGAAAACATGAGTATACAGAAATGTAGAGGGGGAATGGGGTTTAGGGACTTGGAGAGCTTTAATGTCACACTCCTTGCTAAACAAGGATGAAGGATACTCAAATATCCACTGTCCTTGGCAGTAGTGTTACTCAAAGAAAAGTACTTCAGACTTGAGAATTTTCTGGATGCTAAGCTGGGTACTGAACCCTCTCTGGTATGGAGGAGCATATGGTCTGCAAGGGACCTCTTGAGAGAAAGACTTAGGTGGAAAGTGGGGGATGGGAAGGAGATTAATATATGGGGATCTAAATGGTTGCCTAGACCCACTTCCTTTGATGTTTGGTCCCCAATGTCTCTACTGCAGAAGGATGTCAAAGTTGCAGATTTGATTGACAGGTAGAAGGGAGAGTGAGATGAATCAATAATAAGAACCATATTCTCGGAGGAAGAAGCTGAATAGACTCTTTGTATGCCTTTAGCAGAGGTAGAGTAAAGGATAGGATCTTTTGGAGGCCAGCTAAGAAGGGTCTGTTTATAGTTAGAAGTGCATACTTTTTGCACTTGTAATTAAAAGAAACAAGCAAAGGAGAGAGTTCATCAGAGAAGAAAGTATGTGACATTTGGAAGAACATTTGGGACCTTGAGGTACCAGGTGTGACAAAGCTTTTCTTATGGAAAGCTGCAAGCAATTTGTTGCCAACAAAAGTAAACCTATACAAAAGAAAGATAACAATTGACAAAAGATGCCCTATGTGCAGTGCAGAAGAAAAGACTCTTATACATGTTCTATGGGAGTGTCTTGCAACAAATGATTTATGGGGAAATGATGCAAGCTATGTCAAGAAATGGACTAGATCAGAGGTGGATTTCCTGGAACTTTGGGAGCAACTTAGATGTAGACTCAACAAGAACTAGCTAGAAGAGGTGGCTGTGTTGCTAAGGAAGGTCTGGCTTAGGATGAATGAATGGATCTTCGAAAAGAGATTGGATTGCCCCAACAATTCATTCATTGCCACGAGAGCAACCTTGCAAGAATTTCAAGAGGTATAGGCTCAAGCTCATCAAAGCAGGTAGAATAAGACAAAACAATCACTGGAGACTTGGGGAGAAACCAGAAAGGGGTTTTGTTAAGGTTAATTGGGATGCCTCCTTGGATGTAAAAAAAAAAAAAAAAGAATGAGGATTGGTATCATTATAAGAGATGAAGAAGGAAAGGCTTTGGTAGCTGAGTGTGATCTAAAGAATAATGTGGTAAATGCAGTTGTTGCAGAGAGTTTGGTCTTGAGGAAAGCAAGTGAATTGTGCTCAGAACTCAATATTCAAGAAGCTATCTTTGAGGGCAATGCAAAGGAAGTTGTTGAGGCTGTTCTAAGTGAGGAAGAAGTTGTTCTTGACTATAGTTCTATCATTGAAGATGTTAAGTTTCATTTCAGAAATATGACACATTGGTTTATTCAATTTGTTAGTAGGAAAAAGAACACAGTAGCTCATACTTTAGCAAATAAAGCTTTAGAGATAGGAGAAGAACTAGTTTGGATAGAAGAGGTCCCGGACTTCATTGTGGGATGCCTTCTTGATGATACAAATTGTAACACGTAATTTGTATGGAAAGTTTCTAAGGTTATTTTAAAAAAAATATATATTATTGCCATCTTTTATCTGCTTACCTTGTTAATTTCCAATAAAAATAAAAGAAAAAAGCAAGAATTGACTATATACGTCTTGCTTCGATCATGGTCTATATATTGAGAGGTCGGGTTTTTTTTTTTTTTTTAATGGTGATCTCAATGAATGAATAAAAAAGGTACTTTGCACAAGCTTCAAAACACAATAAGTTTTAACTATATAAATAAATAAAAATGCACAATAAGGTCGAACTTGCTTGTCCTTTATTTAGATTCTTTACTTCCTTTCAGGGGTATAAAAAAAATTTAGAAAACTGGATTGGACCGGTCCAAACCTGTTAAATCAGTTCGGAACCGGTTTCAATAATAAAAAAATGGGCCAGAATCCCAGTTCTAGGCTTTTTAGGCTCGGACCACACCAGACTAGACTAGTTCTATTTAATATGTATTTTAAGTTATTTTTTAAAATATTATATATTATATTTTTTTTATACATAATATATTTTTTATATATGATATATATAATAATATAAAATATAATTATATAAAATATAATATTATTATAATTTATAAAATAAAAGTTTAATCTTAAACATGGAAATCTAATTGATGATCATGTGCTTTAACCATAATATTTATATATATATATATATTAATAACATTTTATCATAAATTAATTTAAAAATAAACTGAAATTGATAAAGTCACCAAATATGATATTGATACTTAATAATGACAATTTAGATAACTTTAACTTTAAGAGGAATTAGAAAGAATATAATACTTTCGTCTGTGTTAATTGACCGTCTCACAGTCCTGTAGGCTCAAGTATTTTCCTGGAGTTGAAATAACTAGCAAAGCTAAGGTGTGATTGTTGATATGATGCAATATGTTTTCTTATAATTTAACATAACTAGCAAATTCAAGTAGTTGCATAAAAAACAACCCATGTATAAATGAAAGGACCCTCTAATCCAATCTATATATCTTCATTTTGTACGTAACTGGCTTATAACTATGTTATACTTTTGATTAATCTATCGATTAATTTGTTGTCTATCATGCCCTGCATGTAAAAGCCTAGGATTTATTACCGATTGCATAAATCTATCTATACGCTTCTTTATTTTTAATCTTTTTCCTAAATGAATTTGGATATAATATTTTTCTGATTGTTTGTAATACTAACAGATTTTTGAATAAAAGTACAAAACATATTTTTTTAAAGCAGCTTTTTTTTTTTTTTTTTATAAAAAGATATATTTTTTTTTTTTTACAAATTTGGATTTTATTAAAACTAGAAAATCAAACTGAACCGGACCGGAACTGGTAAAACCGAAAGTATTGGTTTAGGGGGATAACTAGTGCGTAATCGGTTTTTGAAAATGTAAAACCGGTACATACCGGTTCGATATTAAATTTTGCCCAAAACCAGACCAGACCAGACTAGACCGGTTACACTTCTACTTCCTTCATACACTCTGATTTTATATCCTCCCAAGTTTTTAATGTTGTGAAAATGCCTTTAACATTGCATTTTCTCCCCCAACATGCTTATCTCCACACACAAGATTTGATTCTGCTTTTTGTTGGTGGACCTAGAAACTTCAAATCACTCCCCTTGTAGGTTTCTTCTTCTTCTTCTTCTTCTTCTAATTTTTTTTTTTTGCGATTGCTTTCCGTGTGTACTGGTCTTTCTTATTCAGAATTGGACACCAGACATGGAATTTGCATTTCAAAGTTGTTTTCGCTTTTCCATTCACTGAACCACTTTGGTTTCCATCCTTGTTTTAATTGCCTTCAACGGAGGCTGTTTCTTCAGCTTCTTATTCTAGTTGCAATATGTTCATAAATAACCTTGATTATGTTAGCTGTTGATTTAATTTTTATTATATTTCTTTTTTTTCCTTATGTTTAAAACAGATGTAATATAGTTTTAGTAGTAGTGTTGGTAGTTCAGTGCCTATTTCATTAGACATGAAGGAAAATAATAGTCCTTTAGTGCGTTCCTCTATGAATACCCCAAACTCCACACCATCTCTCCCCCCAAAGTCAAAAAGAAGCTACCAACCAATTTCACGTATAGGATCATTTTACAAGAGTTGAACCTATTGATCTCATTGCACCTAAAACTCAATGCAATCATTACTTCAAGATTTATGGATGCCATTATAAAAATGGTGCTTCATCAATGTCACACCACCTGAGATATGCATGTCCGAACTCTCCCATTAGAGAGAATAAAAATCATGAGAATGATAAATCACCATCACATACTTGAGCTAGGATGGATGGTAAAGGATCTAGTCCTCAAGTGTTAGGACAATACAATCGTGAAAAACTAAAGGCGATGATTTCCAATTTGTTTATCCAGTGTGAATTGCCATTCAAGGTTATAGAATATCCAGCAATTGTTTAGACACACCTTGTCATCCTGAACCACATTCCAAAAAGAGTATATGGATTTATACAAGGAGGAAAAGCAAAGGTTGAAGGCTTTGTTGAACAGTCAAAGAGTTTTTTTTACCATCGATATATGGATATCGGTGCAAAACAATAATTATATTTGTGTGACGTGCTATTATATTGATCAAAGTTGGGTATTACACAAGAAAATCATAATGTTTTTCAAGATTCCTAATCATAGGGGTGAGACCATTGCTTGGATATTAGAGTCTTGTTTGATGGATTGAGAGATTAACCGCCTTTGTAAGATCACTGTGAATAATGCCTCCTACAATGATGTCGCTATTGATCATGTAAGGAGAAACATAAGAGATAAGGAGTTCATAGGTTTGGGAGACGAGTTGGTACATATGCGATGTGCTACACATATTTTTAAACCTCATTGTATGTGATGATTTAAAAATTATATATGATGTGTAAATAAGATTAGAGAAGCAATAAGATTTGTGAGGTCCTCACTAACAAGGTTTGATATGTTTAAAATATGTGCAAATGAGCTTAACATTGTGTGTGGAAAAATGGTGTGTCTAGATGTTACTACTAGATGAAACTCAACATACCTAATACTTAGTGTTGCTAAAAATTACGAAAGAGTTTTTGTGCTAATGGGAGTGAAGGAGTCAACTTTTGGCTCCGTTTGAAGATTGACAAATGGCTTGTATTTTTATTAAGTTTCTAAAAGTTTTCTATAATGCCACTTTGAAAATCTCCAGCTCATTGTATGTGACCTCTAATATGTTATTTCAACAAATTTGTACAATTGAGAACACTTTGAACAGCATCGGTCAGAATGAGAAAGGTATGTTGATGAGGATGATGTCTACTATGAAACTTAAGTTTGATAAATATTGGGAGAATATAGATAGGATGAACATGATTGTTTATGTAGCTTTTGTCCTTGACCCTCGATATAAGATTACAGCCTTGTCATATTGGTTAAAAATGTGCAAAGGAGATGAATGCAGAAATAGAATTGAGGCCAACATAAGATTGCTCATGAATCGTTTGATTGAGCAGTACCACAAGTTTCATGAGCTAGCTAGTGAAAGATCAAATATGGACCATAGAAGTTCCTCAAGTATTATTGGTGATGACCCAGACTGTGAAGATTTTGATACAGCTCTAGATCAATATCTTGATAAGCAAAACAATTTGGTACTTAGCATGGACATAGATAGATATTTGTTGGATGTGATTGAACCAAAAGTACTCAAGTTTGATATTTTGGATTGGTGGAAGAACTCATTTAGATATTCCATCCTTGCGGAGATCGTACGTGATGTATTGGTCATCCCCATTTACACCGTCGCATCCGAGTCCGCATTCAGCATCGGCGGACGTGTAATAGACCCATACTGAAGCAAATTAGTACCTGAGACTGTCCAAGCACTAATCTGCATGCAAAATTGGTTGACTTGTGAACCACTTAGTTCTTGGGAGGTGGAGGAGCATGTAAAAGGCGTTGACATCGAAGGTAAACACTTTTATTTGTTAATTTTGATTTTATATTACTAATTTATCCATTTAACTTAACCTCTACATTTTTTTTCCTGCTTAAGGTAGCCCTCTTCCTTCAACTTCATCAACTTAAGCATATGGACTTCAACTCTTGATGCGAAAACTGACAACATTGGTTAAACCATTCCCTTTGTTATGGCATGAAGACAACACAGGTTTCCGATGGCAGCATGGCAGAGAAAGGTGAGAATGTGATTCCTTAAGCCAGTAACAATGCATGCGTATTGTGCCGTGATTTGCAAGCTATTTATCATGTACCGCTTAAGGATTAGTTTTTAACTACAAATGATCTCTATTTATTCACTCTGCGTCCTTAAGATAATGTTGATTTATATATCGGTATGAAAATTAAGCTACATTTATGCATTTTGTGTTATGGCATTATACAGCTTATTGTAAGAAACCTTTGATATTCTTTTGTTTGCTAAATTTAGAATCTGTTGTGAAAAGAAACCAGATCTCCTGCCTGGATTTTCTTCTATTAATTCAACAAAAGGCCTCAAGATAAGCAGTTCACGTGTGCTATAAACACCTTACAGATTCATGTTTTGTTGGCTTTCGCAAGTGGGAGAGATTTGACTTTGTAACTTATATAGGGGTGTAGAACCAGATCTGGATCCGGATCCAGTTGAACACCCTTAAACTTATATAGTTGTCATGCAGTTGCTTTCTGATCAGGACAATTACATTTTCTCATGAAAGATCACTGTTATTATTGGAGGGAAAGGATGGCTCATGAAAGATCACTAAGCCAAGTACGGTCCTGATAGCATGAGACCACTGTTATTATTGGGGGGAAAGGATGGTTTTGTGGTAGGGAGGGGGATCATTGGGGGAAAAGAATGTACTAAATTTGACTATTCTCCGATAGTATTATGGAAGTCTTTAGGGTCGTGTAGAGTCATGTGGCTATGAAACTTCAAGATGGTTTATCATGTGACTTGAAAATATAAAAATAAAATGATGGTGTTTATTAACCTTCTGATTCTTTAATTTATTTGCAAGTGATCCCATTTTGGACTTGATCCCCATATATTTAGAAATAATTAGAGGTGATCAGAGTCTCCTTAAATAATTTTTGAATAGCTACAAACTTCCTTTCAGAAGAATGCCACTGCATCTTTTGTACAGGCACAAGTTCCTGGAGCAATAGCAGGTCCATTACTGGGAGAGGCAGCTCATCGCCTTGTAATTTTTGAATAGCTACAAACTAATGCTTATAGTGTTTTGTGTGGCTGTATTATTATTTGTTTAATTAGTTTTGATGTATTATTATTTATTTTGATCTTTGTAAATTTATGTTTTGTATTGTAATGTAACAATAATATTATCTATTTTACATTTTTATTTATATTGTTCTTTAATTTATTTTTTTTATAAATTAATTTTAGAAAGTGTTTAAATTATTTTTTTTTAAAAAAATCTAGGCAATTTAAGCATGTAATCCGAAACTTGCTTCCAAGGAAAAAAAGAGTCTTCTTGCTTCTTACCTTGCGTGACTCCCTTCTTAGAAAGTATCCTCTAACTTTGCTTGCACATAAAATGGTGTTTGACAGAAGTGAAAGTAGTGTGGATGGTGTTTGGATGGAGAGAGTGATGGAAAGTAGAGAGAAATGTTGTGGCCGAAAGCTTCAAGAGAAATGTTATAGGAGGCTTCTTGTACAAGTTAAACTTCCTTGCATAGATACCATTTGGCACCTAACCCTTGAGCCTCTTCCCTTCTATATCATTGGATTGTGTTGGGAACACAAAGAAGCTTTTTGGACAAGTGGTGCCTCCCCTCTCAAAACCAAAACCTCATTTTCCCATTTACCCTTCATCTTGTGTCTTGGTTCTATGAATCTTAAGGCAAAATGGTTTTTCATCTAACTAAGATCCTCCTTAATCTCCTACAAGTGTGCATGTGTGCCATGTGGCATGTGAGGAGTGTGTGTGTAGTGGCCGAAAAGCCCATCTCTTCCCAAGGAGATCTTTCTTCTACCAATGTCTTGGACATTGTGTGATTGGTCATGGTGGGTGGCAAAAATGCACAAACTCCCTTGCCCTAGCCGTCCATCTGAAGTGTGTCTTCCACAAGATTCTATTAGAATCCTCGTAGGTGTGTAGGCCTTCTCTTCCCAAGCATGATTTTGCCCTTTCCCAAGACAAAACTCTTCACCTTCCATTTGCATGCATGACACATGGCAATACCGAATCCTCCTCTTCATTGTTGTCGTGCATGCCCTTTTGGTTTCCCTTAGGCTCCAATTTCCATAGCCTCTTCATCTTCCTTCTAGAATCTCTCTCTCTCTCATAGTGACAAGTGTTACAATATTCCCACTTTACAAGCAAGCCTTCTTGCATGCATGACACATGGCAAGAAGGGGTTCATCCCCTAGGATAGGTGTGTGCCCTAATTCTAAGGGGCTTCAAAACCCTAATTCCACTACAAGGGCCGAATTCCTCTTGGGCTTGGGCCTTCCTCAAGATCTCTCATGTCTTTTATTCCAACCTAATTTCTTAATGGGTTACTCATTCTTTCTTGGCCCCAATTAACAATATATAATAAAATGCATATAAAGCTTAGCAAAAATGTTGGTTGTCACATTCTTCCCCTTTTAGAAAAAGAGTTCATCCTCAAAATTGATATCATAGTCACAAAAAAAATCTATTAATAGAAAGAAAACTAATCCTCATTGGTACCTCTTGCACTTGTTGCGGTAGAATCCTCAGATGATGATGGAAGTAATACTTCACCTTCTTCTTCTGTCACCAAATCTTGCGAAAAATAGAATATCACGTCCAAGTCATAATCATAATACATGTTTACTCACATCTCATTTAACCTATGCTCAATCTCGAGCTCAGTATCTTCAATAAGTTGTCCTTCTTCATGATAACGAATACAGTCAGTAGACGTATCTAAAGTTGAAATAGGCTCATATCTTGAAGCTCGAGCTTCTGTAGTGTGACTGGATTCTGCCTCAGGGTTAAGTCTGAGTAGACTTAACCTTTTTGCAACTCTCCATACCAAAGGATCGTGTGGGGGTTGACACTCTTCATGTGGTAAGGCTTTCCTTAGAAAAATATTGCCTAGAAAATTTGCATCCAATACATGAATGCGATGATGCTCGAACCGTACCATTTGCTGCTAGTGAGCACTCATCATTCAATCCCTCCTTACTCGTCGGTACAGAGATGCGAGAGGTATTCCTATTACAAGTCATGCCCTGTTTACGGGTATGGTAGGTGCACATATCATTACTAGAATTTACAAATAACATAGAGACATTCATATACAAGAAATCAAGGTACAATCAAACAATCATTCATAAATGAGATTCACGAATACACAAGTTCTAAGTTACAAACAAATGAGGATATTTAGTCCTCATCAAATCTTCTCTTTCCCATGTCGCTTCTTGAAAAGCTTGGTTGTTCCAAAGTACTTTTACTAAAGATACTTTTCAGTTCCTTAGCTCTTGATCTTTGCTATCCACAATCTACACAGGCCATTCTTCATAGGATAGATTTGGTTGAAGTTGTATACTATTGACTTTCATTACAACAAGCTGCCTTTCCCAAAAGCTCTTCTTTAACGATGATAAATGAAAGACATTGTGCACTCATTGCATCTCAGCTGGTAGATCCAAATGATATGCCATTGCACCAACTCTTTCCATAACTTCGAACGGTCCTACATACCTACGACTCAATTTTCCTTTCTTCTTGAACCATACGGCCCCCTTCATGGGTGATACCTTGACATGCACACAATCTCCCAAATTAAACTCTAAATTCCTCTGTCATTTATCGACATGACTCTTTTGACGGCTTTGGGCTGCTTTCATCCTTTCCAGTATTAGTCCCACCTATTTCCGTTCGTCCTTCAAGTATTTCGGTCCTAACAACCTTCTTTCACCGACTTCATCCCAATATAGAGGGGATTGGTACTTCCTTCCATACAACACTTTGTAAGGTGCTATCTGTATTGTTGCCTGAAAGTTATTATTGTAAGCAAATTCTATCAATGGCAAATGGCTTTCCCAATCACCACTTAATTCCATTACGCAAGCACGTAACATATCCGCCAATGTCTGGATAGTACGTTCTGTCTATCCTTTTATTTATGGGTGATAGGCACTACTAAACCTTAGATTCCTGCCTAACATCTTTTGTAAACTTTGTTAGAAACGCAAAGTGAACCACGTGTCTTTGTCAGATACTATAAACTTAGGCACTCCATAAAGCCTGACTATCTCCTCAACATAAACTCGAGAAAGCTTGTCCAACGAATCTGTATTAACAATAGGTAGAAAATGTGCATTTTTGGTCAATTGATCAACTATGATCCAAATCGAATTCTTCCCTGACGATGTCCTTGCAAACCTATCACGAAATCCATAAACACATCCTCCCACTTCCATTCTAGGATCGGTAATGGTTGCAACTCTCCAACTGGACTATGATGCTTAGCTTTTACCAGCTGACAAATTGAACATTTTGCAACAAACTCTGCCACATCTCTTTTTATTCCATCCCATCAAAATTGTCCCTTTAAATCTCGATACATTTGGGTGCTACCAGGATGAGCAGTATATGGTGTGCAATGGGCTTCCTTCATAATCATTTCCTTTAATTTAGGAACATTATGAATCACTTTCCTATCCTTGTAGTACAACATCTCATCTTTACCAATCGAGAAATGTTGTGGTCCTTCGGATTTCCGAATTTTCTACCAAAGTTTCTCCAATTTATCATCTTTACCCTGTCCTTTGATAATTTTCCCATCAATTAATGGTACAATCTCCTGCACCACTATTAACTTGATATCTCTTGGAGTCTTTCCTATAAGCAATTCTCGCATTCCTACCAAAAGTGATTGAATTTCGGCCCGAGTCTTACGGCTAAGGGCTTCTGCTACCACATTGGTTTTTCCAAGGTGGTACTTGATCTCACACTGGAAATTGCTGATCATCTCAACCCATCTTCTCTGCCTCATGTTCAGGTTCTTTTGACTAAACAGATACTTGAGACTTTTATGGTCAGTGTACATCTCACACTTTTCTCCATAAAGATAATGTCTCCAGATTTTTAATGCAAAGACTACGACGACAAGTTCCAAATCATGAGTAGGGTAATTCCACTCATGATCCTTGAGTTGTCGCAAGGCATAAGTGACAACTCACTCTTCTTGCATTAATATGCACCCTAAACCCATCTTAGAGGCATCACTATAAACCACATACGGCTTATGAGGCTCAGATAAAGCCAACACAAGTGTTGTGGTTAACCTCCTTTTTGAGTTCCTAGAAGCTCCTTTCACATTCCTCATTCCAAACGTACTTATTATTCTTCTTTTTCAATGCCGTTAAGGGATCAAATAGTTTAGAAAATCCTTCGATGAATCTTTGGTAATATCTTACCAAACCCAGAAAACTACATATCTCGTGGGTATTAGTATGTTTCTATCATTCCATTACTGCTTCTATCTTGGTAGGTTCTACAGCCACACCTTTACTAAAAATAACATGTCCCAAAAATTTCACCTCCCTAAGCCAGAACTCACACTTGCTGAGCTTAGTGTAAAGCTGATATTCTTGTAAGGTCCTCAACACTATCCTCGAGTGTTCCCTATGTTCTTCATCACTTCAGGAGTAAATCAAAGTGTTGACAATGAACACTACTAAAAACTTGTCCAAATACTGCCTAAATATCCGGTTTATCAAATCCATGAATGCTACTGGGGCATTTGTCAGTCCGAAAGGCATTACTAAAAATTCAAAGAGTTAGTTTCCTTATTGTTAATTAAAATAAAAAAAAGAGTTTGTTTATTGGACGTTTGTCTGTAGAGGTTGAGTCATCTAAATGAAGGGTGAGGTTGAGTCTCTGTTTAGATAGAGAATGTTGTCTCTTGGACGTTTATCTGTAAAGAGTATCAACAATAGTGAAGACTAGACCAGTCACAAAAGGAATGTGCTAGTGGAGCTCCAAATGCATTATTTTAGTTTATGATGTCATATTTGATATGGGAAAATCTCATAATGTATCCGATTATGGATGTAAATTTTTCTAATGAATGAATTATGAAAATTTTTCTTAAAAAAAATTTATAGACAAAACGTGGTCACATGATGTGTATATAGTACTCAAAGTTAAAACTCAATTATGATGGACAACTTGTTTGATATTTGGGTACTTCAAGTTCTCTATGTGTTGATTCTCGTTTAGGCAGCTTCTATTTTAATACAAAATATTGATAAGACTTATTGTTGAGGGAAAAATTAGATAATTGGCATATTCTTGTGAAAAACTATATAAACTTGTGTTGTAACAAGTGTGTAGTGTGTCAAAGTGAAAAAGGGAGGGCAAACTCAAGTCAGAGAGTTCGCTCGAAGTGGCTCAACATTTCGCTCGAGCGAACTTCAAGTCAGAGACTTTGCTCGACATGGCTCGACACTTCGCTCGAGCGAACTTCAACTTAGAGAGTTCGCTCGAACATGGTTCAACACTTCGCTCAAGCTACATTCAAGTCAAAGAGTTCACTTGACTTAGCTCGACACTTGGCTCGAGCAAACTTCAAGTCAGAGAGTTCGCTCGACATGGTTCAACACTTCGCTCAAGCTACATTCAAGTCAGAGAGTTCGCTTGACTTGGCTCGACACTTGGCTCGAGCGAAACTAAGTTCGCTTGACACTTCGCTCGAGCCAATGTTCTGGAAACCTAATTTTCTTAGGTTTGAGTGCCTCTTTCCTTATTGGTATAAAAGGAAACCTTTTGGTCTTTCCTTTTGTGTGGAAAAATAGAGCAAAAACTCAAAGTGTTTCAAGAGCCAAAGAGAGAAACATTTTCCTCACCTTGTGAATCTCTTTTGGACAAACACATATCCACCACACCACACTCAAAATCAAATCTCATTCAAAGTCCATTGAAGTGGACGTGTTGACTGTCCGGAAGGTTTCCGGAGCTGCCGTTGATGCAGAGATCGAGAGGTTCTCGTGGAAAGCTATAGAAGGTCAGAATTCCGACACTACATGCGTGTAGAGATCGAGTGGGTCACTCGTGATGTTGCAAGTTAAGTTTAGGAACTACAAAGATTTTGTGAGTGTCTTTAAATTGGTTGTAATAAACTTTTTCTATAGTGGATTTTAGGTGATGCCTTACACCCGGAGTGGTTTTAGATTTTGAAGAAGTTCTTCAAATGAGTTTCCACTTCGTGACCAAAATCATTGTGTTGATTGTTTGTATTTATTGATTAACTGTTCGTTTGTCTCTATTTTTTAAAAGACTATCAAAATTGGATTACACTTATTCACCCCCCCTCTAGGTGTAGTGATTGGTAGAACTACTGCTTTTTCACTTATTTTTCTAAGCAGGCTGCATATTATAATATATATATATATATATATATATATATATATATATTATACACACACATATTTTACAAAGTCTGTTAAAGGAGTGCATGAAGGGTCCTTAATATCCATCGCGGAGGTCAAGGCGGCAAGCTGCAGGAGGGATTTTATTAGGGATATTAGTGGCCAGTGGGTCATGCTATCAAATTGTAATTCACGCAACGAACATATATATGAGATCACATATACGTAGTATATTAATATTATTAGAATATTATATATGCATGCAGGTCATTTTGGATTATTTTAGATAGGTCAGTGATCGATCATCATATATATCCTTAGAGTACTTGATCTAGATGATCATGAGTTTTTATATATATTTGTTTCATTCTACTTATATATAATACGTTTTTTTTGTATTGTTCATTGCTAGCTAGAAGTAGTACTTATAATGAGAAATATATTAATTAATTTATACAAATATATTAATTTATGGAAATAATTGATTTTTGGAAACTAGTTGGAGTACGGCTTTAGTATCATATAATTATATATTTTGATTCCAAGAATAAATAAATAAATAATCCAGCATGCAACCAAAGAGTATCATTTATGGTCAGTGTACATATCACACTTTTCTATCAGCTCGGATCGAAAAGGTGAATTACTTGGGATGGTTTGGTTTTACAAATCTTTTAAATCATCTCATTACATCTCAACATCTAAATATCATTTAAATATAAATATTTTTTAATTTTAAATTTTTAACTTTTTCATCTAATTATTACATAATTATTACAATTTTTCCAAACTTTCAAAAAATAATATAAAAATTAATTCAACTTTTTTAAATCTAAAAGAAATTAAATTGAAAAATTTATATATATTCTAATATTGTTTTAATTTTATAATTTTTTTATTCAACTTCTTTTGTTCTCATTTTTCAAAATTCTATAAAACTCAATATAAATTATTTTATTATTATTTATAAATTATCTTATTATTATTCATAAATTTTTTATCTCATATGTATAACTAAATTAGACCTGAATCAGTTGTGAGCAGGAATGCTTCTAGTCCTTAATTGATAGGAAAACCTCTACATGACTACCCATTACGTGAGTACGCGCACGCGACTACAAAAAAAACGAGTTTTTGCAATTAAAAAATTATTTGTAATTAATTTTAATTATAAATAATTATTTTATTAAAATTAATTAATTATAAATAAATAATTTTCTTGTAATATACTGACAAACCAAAGCAAAAGCCAGACCACTATCTTCTTTTCATATATACGTTTAATTTCTTGTTTAAGATAAGACCTTGGAAATCTGGTGAACGAACGTCGTCCTTAATTTGGCTGGAAGAATGATTCTTGGGTTAATGGGGTGGGGGATCAGTTGGCAATTTTATAGATTATAAGAATATTATTAAATTTTTAATAAAAATTAATGGAAGCAATATAAATTTATTGTAAAGAACATGTTCTAACCAGATACATTATCTAAGTTTATATGATAAAAGAAAAATATTAATACACTATAAAGATATCATGTTTCTAAGATGGAAAATACTCTAACTATTACACAAAAATAATCTCACAAATTGATATAACTTGATGTGATTCGTTAGATTATAAAGTTACTTTTATAATAAAATAGATCTAAAAGATCAGATGAAATTACGTCAGTTTGTAAAATTATTTTTGTATAATTTATTTATAGATGTAGTAATCATCTTCTAAGACATCAAGTCCCGAGGGTATCAATATACCACAAAATTATTATGTCAAAGATATCACATAATATAGATTAAAAAATAAATAACATGGTCACATTTAATTTCTAAAACTCATGATAAATCACATGAATATATGCATAAAGTATTTCCCAAAATATATATTTCAACCATTACGAAATTTACTCAATTTCCACTACTACCAAATTAGCAATATAGCCAAAATTTATACGAGTTTTAAAGTGCACAATACCAATTTAACCAAAAAAAAAAAAAAAAAAACCATTAATTAACGAACTACTTTATCTTGTTTGCTAATCCAACGTCCAGCCAAAGTTCCTCGAGTTAATGAAATAGATACCTAGAAGTTAGAACCTAGTCGACCATAAAGAAAGATATTAATCCTCTAACTTATCCACATATTATATAATTGAACCCATTAACTTCACCCTAAATAAATATGGACAGGCACTATGAATAGAAAATATTTCTTCTTATAGAAATATTTTATATAAACAAGGAAACTTTTCGTAATAAAATAATTATAATAATATCAAAGCGTGTTAAAGAGTTGTCAAATCAATCTGCATAAAAAAAAGTTCAAATTAATTAGTTACATTATTGGAGTCTAGATGTATTATAAAAAAAAAAAAAAAACAGTATAAATTATTCTACAATTAACATAAATATCAGATATATCAGTTGACCTCTTTGCAGCGAAGCATCTCTACAACCTGGGTCATGGCTGGCCTATCATCCTTGTCTTCGGCAACGCATTGCAAAGCCACCTTGAGCAGAAGCTCCATCTTATCCTTGTCCTCACCTGGATCTACAATCTCCTCAATATTCCACGACTCCCTTGAAGCTTCACCATCAGCATGCATGATCTTCTCCCTCACCAGCGTGTCCAATCTAGTATGCTCTTTCGCCCCTCCACCACCAGAGCTATGCTGCGTACCTGTGGGGCTCTTTCCAGTAACCATTTCCAGCACCACAATCCCATAGCTATAGACATCAACTTTAGAGGTGATAGGAAGATTATAAACCCATTCAGGGGCCATATAACCTCTAGTTCCTCTCATCTTTGAGAAACTTGAATGATCATGCTCACTTCTATTCAGTAGTTTAGACAGACCAAAATCTGCTACCTTTGGTTGATAGTTGGAGTCCAAGAGGATGTTATGAGGCTTTACATCACAATGTAAAACCCACTCTAGGCACTCTTCATGCAAATAAGCTAGGCCTTTCGCTGTGCCCACTGCAATATCAAACCTCTTTTTCCAATCAAGTTCGTTAGAAGCAAGTTTTTCTGCTAAGGTTCCATGCTCCATGAACTCGTACACCAGAAGCCTATGCTTTCCCTCTGCGCAGTATCCCCAGATGTCTATCAAGTTCATGTGGTTAAGCCTCCCAATGATATTTACTTCTGCTAGGAATTCGGCTTCTCCTTGGTTAGCTTCGTCGAGTCTTTTGATTGCTGCAACTCGCTTATCGGGCAGTATACCTTTGTATACTACCCCTACCCCTCCTCGTCCAATCACTTCAACGAATCCCCGTGTGGCCTTTTTCAGCTCAGAAAACTTGAATCGCTTGAATCTAGACATCAGGAGGTATCCTTCTGCAACTTGGTCGGAATTCTTACTGCTCATGAACAAGAAAAAGAGCACCAGGAAAATGCAGGTTACCTCTAGGCCTCCCACTGCAGTAGCAAACCAAAGCAAAAGCTTCACTGTCTTATTTTCATACGTTCCTCTAACTTGCCTGCTAAGTTCGGGTGTGCAATTCAACCTTGATTCGGCGGCATCCAGCGTCCTGTTATAGACAAAACCAGCTTTGGGTACTTTTAAATAAAAGTCTCCCTCAAAATTTGGTGTCTGTCGTCCATTGAGTAACTCATACTTGGGGTAACATAAATAGCCACGGTACACATCTGCGCTAAATCTAAATTGGAAACCTTTGCAACCACACGTCGTCAGGCATTCGTTTTCACAGTGTTGTAAGGTCACATTAGGCTGGAACTTTATATCATTGCCAAAGAAGTCAGCATGAGAAAGTTGGACAAAACTAGACAGCTCTTCATGACTCTGATTGCAAGGGAGATTGAAGTCTGCTTCACACCCAAAAGACCAATCAGTTGGATCTTTGATCTTGAATCCCTGCAAGCAAGAGCATCTCCTGCCGGAAGCATGATCATAACTACAAACACTATTGGGCCCACATATGCCATGAATCGTGCATGGATCCGACACCGCTTGCCATGTGACAACCCAATCCCACCCTTCATTCGTTGCTTCCAGGCTGTATAATCGAAGGTTACCATCACGATCAAGAGTTAATCTTCTGTGAGTTTTCACACCAAAATCTGTAGCTAGGATCTCCAAATGATCAGATGACCAGATATAGCCCGACTCGTTCAGTACTGCAGCTCTACTAGAGTTGTACATAGACCTTCCGGCTAGTCCAGGATCACTAAGCAATGGATCAGGCCAGTAGAGACTGGATACAACAGGACCTTGGTATAACAGTCGAAGTACATTATCGTTGTCAAAAAATAGCTTATAGTAGCCAGAAGAATAGTCTACTTTGCTTGATTTTGATACAAGGGTTGAAATCCTGGTTAGTGTTTGTTGTGGAAGAAGAGTATCTGTTGGTGAATCAAAGCTCTGCCAGATGACACCACTCTGATCAGAATGATTTAGAACAAGATTTCCCGTGTTTTGGAGCTGTAGTTGCAATTTCGAGGACTCTAAAGGGGTCGAGGCTGCTGTTCTGGTGACCCAAACAGTTGTACCAACAGAATTTGTTAGGCGAAGCTTGCCATCTTTCGAAAGCGAAAGCTGTGAACCTGTTCCATCAACCGGATCATCACGGTTTGCCATCCAAACAACGGTCGGAGCTGAGGACCTTGTCAACCATATGGCAAAGCAGAAAGCATTTTCACCGACCGGGAAAAATCCCGCAGAGAAATCACCATTGAGAGAAACCAGTTTGTCGCTTGGGTTCTCAACAGATAAAGATGAGCCTCTGAGAACGTCAAATTTTTCTGACGATGAAGATAGGAGAGGAGTTTTGATGAGCAAAAGAAGAAGGAAGAAAATTGCGATATCCATGATGAGAATACAAGAGAGTTACATAGTCGAGATCATCTTTCTACTTTCTGATCGAGTCTTTATCTACGGTACTGATAGATGCGTATATATAGGAGAAGATCAATGCAAATGTTCGCCATGTGTTTTCCCAGCCCACTTGCTGATAAACTAAAACGAACGTTTGCAAGACCATTCCTCAGACAAACCATTCCTCAGACAAAGGCTATGGATGGACATCATGTCATGATCATGTAGTCAATTAAATTACAGCTTAAAACCTAATTATATATGGCCTTGCCTGATGGTGCAAGTTTACGTTGACTCTCGCTAGCTAGCTTAGGGTTATGATCTGATTAATGTTAATGTTATGGACAAGTACTTTTAAATGTATAAATTTATTTTACAAAAAAGTTAATATCGCTATAAAAAATTGATTTTTTTTATTATTTTTTTTACAGTGAAGTCTTATAAAAATTCTGTTTAAAACTTGTAAATCTTATATATATCATTATTCTCTTTTAAAACATACTGATAAGACTTAGTTTTCTAAGCAGGCTTCAATATATATATATATATATTATTTTCAATGTCTGTATATATATATATATAATATGAAGCTGGGTCCTGTTCATCGTGTCAAGCAAGCCGGCAAGGAGTGATTTTTTATTAGGTGTTGTGGGGTATGCTACCAAATAAATTGCATTTTATTAAATGGGGCGCCGGTTGAAACAAACGTATATATTATGCCATACACAGTGTTCATTAGATTTTCTTAGCCAATATAAAAAATGAAAGCTTAGTTTTAGAGTGCGCAGCTTGACCATTATATATATATATATATAATTGTTTAATTAAGGAGTACTCTAGAGGATTTTTTTTATTTAATTTTTTTTTCTTTTTCTCATATAATTAAGTATTTGAATTGTTCAATGCGGGAGTTTATATTGATCAATCATTAGTTCCAAATTTATACAAATTATATGTTTTCTGGAAATTAGTTGGAGTACTACTGTTTTCGATCGTAATCTACAATTGATTTTTGGTTCATTTATATATATATATATATATATATATATTGGCTCCAGGAATAAATAAATAAAAATATATATAGCATATAGCCGATGATCGATCAAATTGCATGCCTGGCCGTGTGGGGGCCAGGCCAACCTAGGTATTTTATAAAAATACTCCTAATTTAAAATATAATTACGTAAAATATTGTAAAAAATTTTATGTGTAAATTATTTTCCGTATAAGATTGAAGTCCTTAAATATTTGTAGTGTTATTCTTCTTACTCATGGATTCAAATATTTGAATGACATTATAATTAATGAATAACGAAAACGAATTATATATTTTTTGGGTCAATTGTTGAATAACGAAAACGACCTATTTTGGTATATATATGGTTGGATGTTCTGATCAAATATTAATTACGTTCAATTTTTAGTTACTACATGATGTAGTCCAATGTGGCCGTATATATGCTCATTGGTCATGATGACAACCAACCTAGCTAGCTGTGGAAGATATTACGTTCGATTTAATAGCGACGACAATGGATGTTTCCGGCGATTTTTCATACGACAAAATGCAGCGTTGGGAAAATTATATATATATATATATATATATATATATATATATCATGACATAGATGATAAGTAGTATAAAGACCTTTAAATAAAATTATTCTACAAAATAATAATAGTGTTAAAATAAAATAAATCTGGGCCATCAATATTGCCATCTTTTATATATATATGCTTCCCTTCTTATTAAATTCCAATAAAATAGACCAAGTTGCAGTAGCGGAACCAACAATTGTGTTGAGGAGAGGCAAATTTTTCTATTATGTAACACATTTATATAAAGAGTAATATTGTTAAATACAGTCTTAAGGTGTGCAAGTTCTATGTACTTCCTTAAAATTTTGGGAATATAAAAAAAAATTGGAGAGAAATATTTTTAGGTATATTTTAAAAAATTTTAAAAAGCATATGGAATTATAAATTTATTTGGGGGGAGAATTATGTATAAAATCTAGTACTCTATATTTCAAGAAGTTTGGGGGGTAAAAATTTCTCAAAATTTTTCAAAAATTTTCACAAGTTTTTTTTTTAAATTACTATTCAACATTTTCCTTACTGTACCAGGAAATATGCCGCATTTATATATCAGGAAATTAAGCTTATGCTTCAAGCTTATCTAAGAAAATAGACAAAAGTCTTCATTTCTATTTGCCAGAATTTGGTAAAGATGCTACTTGTCAGATTTTAATAGTTGAATTGAAATATATTGGTCTTAGGCATCATTTGAATAGTCAGATGAGATGAGATATATAAAAAATATATAAATATTAATAAAATAATTTGTAAATAAAAATAAAATTATTTGTGAATAATAGTGAAATAGTTTAAATTAAAATTTTTATTGAGTTATGAGAAATGAGAAAAAAAGCTGAATAAAAATATTATAATGTTAAAATATTATTATAATAAAATTTTTAAATAAAATTTTTATTTTAAGATTGAATAATTTTTTTATATGAGAGTTTGAAAATTTTGTAATAATTAGATAAAAAAATATAAAAGAGAAATTGAAAAGTGATGCTTAGGGTGGATTGGAGTGGAATTAACTTGTGGTGCTTCAAGGGACCAAAATTACTCTACTATATTGGAACCTAGCTAGTTTGCTACATGATATAACCACGACTTTCAATGGAATTAGGATAGGGTTGGAGTATTGTGGCTCAAAACTCTTAAAGAGGTGACTTTTTTTATTTATTGGTCCATCTGTTGACTTATACTTTTCCTCTTCCGTAACACCTCGTTATTCAATGAATAAGCATGAAAGTCCCTTCTAGAAATTTCGAGGATCGAGCCAGTGTGTTATTATTGATCTTGACTAAATTATTTTCTTAATGAATACTAAATACAAAGATTTTTCATAATAAATAAAGTCATTTTGTTTTAAAATATTAAAATCATGAAACAGAGCATGGAAGCATTTATATACTAAAAAAATTTCAAACTTTGTACTGTAAAAATCAGGACTTAAAATCTTTGTACACGATTTAAGCCTCTGTCTTGCCTTCTTGGACAAAGTCTCGTCCTATAGTTCTATCTTCATAAATATTTTCATATGTGATGGTTTAAAAACATAAATTCTTGGTAGAGTTACATGGAATTGTACACGTTAATAAGGATATGAGGAAATTCTTAGTAGACTATTAACAGTATAAAAGTTTGTAATGGGTTATCACGAAACTAGTTGAAGGAAATCACTAGAGTATCAAAAGTAAAAAACTATTTGAAGGACGGCTTTTAGGCCAGCCGAGTAAGTAGTGTTATGATTGTAGGGTGTCTCTTGATGATATGCCCAACTCTCTAGTTCTAGCTATTTATATATTATTTTGAATTGAAATTTGGTCAATTAATTCTTACATAGTAAAATAAGCCCCTTTGTCAATGAATTCAACATTCCTAGCTACTTTCCTAGTAATTTCCATACACCATATAAATATATATATATATATATATGTGTGTGTGTGTGTGTGTGTGTGTGTGTGTGTGTGTGAGCAATGATCAAGCAAAGTGTGGAGGCTCAAAAATTTGGTCAATTCTCTCAGGCCCGAGGTACGCCCAGAATCTCTCATCTTATGTATGCTGATGATGTAGTTATTTTTTCTAATGGTAGCTCTCAAGCTATTAGGGAGATTTTATCTGTACTCCATAAATATGAGAGCTGGTCGGGTCAGTGTATCAATCACTCTAAATCTGCCATTTTCTGCTCCCTAAAAATCTCTATTACTCGCAAAAGCTTCTTATTACGGAAGACTGGATTTTCAGAAGGATCTTTTCCTTTCAAATATCTTGGAGTGCCTATTATTTTGGGTCGTCTCAAACAGGTTCATCTGGAAGATATGCTGGCTAATATCCAAAAGAAAATTTCGGGGTGGAAGATGAGATTTCTTTCGATGGGTGGCCGTCTTACCTTATTTCGTCACGTTATTTCTAGTATGGCTCTTCATCTTTTTGCTGTCCTTCAGGTCCCTCAAGCTACTATTAAAAACATTCACCGGATGATGAGTACTTTCTTTTGGGGGGAGCATAATGGCAAATGTAAGAAAAAATGGGTGGCCTGGAATTATATCTGCCGTCCCGTGGAGGAAGGAGGTTTGGCGCTTAGAAACCTCGATGATATGCAGAAAGCCCTTCATGCCAGATTTGCTTGGAATCTTATTCAAGGTAATTCTTTATGGGCTAATTTTTTTAAGAGTAAATATATGGGTTTGAAACCTTGGGCCCTGGTTGATCCTACTAAGGGTACTAGGTTCTGGAAAATGATTGCTAAATCTCTTCCTTTGGTCTTGGATAATTCTAAATGGCGTCTTAAGGATGGTAAGGTTTTTTTCTGGTATGATAAATGAAGAGACAGAGGTCCTTTAAGCAATGATATGAATATAGTGGGGCATCCCAATCTTCACGTGAAGGATTGTAAATTAAATAATGTTTGGGATGTCGATTTTATTCGTCAATTAGTGGGGCCGGATCAAATTGATGACATTTTAAAGGATCTTTGCAAGGCTAAGCCAGGTATGGATGTTCTGATTTGGACTAAAAATGATAATGGTCTGTTTTCTACTAAGTCGGCTTGGGATTGTGTCCACATTAGAAGTGATACTATTGAGGGTCACTCCTGGATTTGGCATAAGAGCCTCCCTCTTAAAATGTATTCTCTTATGTGGAAAGCTTGGTATATGGCCCTTAGTGTCGATCATCATCTTCGTCGTATTGGCATCCCTATTACCTCTCGTTGTGATTGTTGTGCTAATGGTCACTTTGAGGACCAAAATCATGTTCTTTTTGCAGGTGATATTGCTAATAATACTTGGCTCTATTTTGGGGCTTATCTTGGGATCCCGATAGGCCAAAATTGGAAAGATACAGTGAAGAGGTGGTTTCATCGAACGAATCTTAGGTCTCAAGTTGGCATTATTCTGGGAATTCTTCCGGTGATTATAACTTGGAGACTATGGCGGAGGCACTGTTTGGCACGTATGGAGGGTCGCTTTGAATCTATCTCCGAAATTATTCATTCTGTTCGTCGGTGGATTAGTCTTATATGCCGTGATATGCATGCTAGTTCTCACATTTCCAGTTTTGATTTGCAGGTATTGAAAAGTTTGAATGTCCAGGCCGTTCTTATCCCAATTCGGCATTGCAAAACTATCACCTGGCATCGTCCTTCGACGGGATGGGTCAAGCTTAACACAGATGGCAGCAGTTTGGGTAACCCTGGTGCCTCAGGGATAGGTGGGATCATTAGAAATAATCATGGAAAACTAATTCATGCTTTTTCCTCATTCTACGAATGGTTCTAATAATCGGGCAGAACTTCTAGCTCTTCTTCATGGGCTCCAGGTTTGTAAATCTTTATCTCTTAATTTTGTGCATATCGAACCTGACTCTATGAATGTTATATCCTGGTGGAGGAGCAAGAGATGTGGGGTGTGGTATCTGGAGGATTTCTGGGAGGAAATTATCGACATTATGGACTTCATGACCTTCTCGATACACCATGTTTTTAGAGAGGGAAATAAAGTTGCTGATTGGTTAGCCAAACATGGAGCTTCTGGTAAAGACTTAGCAGTTTCGCAATTAACGGAGACTCCCTGTGCATTGCGTGGTCTTATCCGTATGGATTACTCCGGTTTACCGTCTTTGCATTTTAGTTAGTTTCGAGTATTTGATGTTTTTCGTTTATTTTATTGTTTTTGTTAGTTTTTTTCTGGCTAGGTGTTTCCCGCATGCTAGGTTTATCGTTTGTACCCCAGATGCTTGTCTTTGTAACCACGGTTTTCCTCCGCCACAAGTGAGGGTTATTAATAAAATTGGAGAGGGATCACTAGTGTACAGGTAACCCTAACTTTTTTCTAAAAAAAAAAAAAAATGTATGATCAACACAAAGAAATTAAGAGAATATATACTAGCAATACATAGAAATTAAGAGATTTAAGAATAGTTTATGCTTTATACATGATATTATTGGTCATGGCCTATATATATATATATATATATATATATATATATATATGCAAAGTATTAAGAGTTCAAAGAAACTGCATGCAGCAAGTAGTAAATATGAAATGTATTTATGGTAAATTATAAATATTAATAATACATCAAGAGAGACAATTCCCAAACGGATTCCCAAGGGTTGGGATTCCCACATTAAAGTCTAGAGGGACCAGCTAGGCAGAGGTTTTCGTTGTATTAATGAAAATTACAACCTCAACAAAAACTATATTAATTTACACAGTAACAAGCATTTTGTCCAAGCATTTTGGTTGAGAACAAAAGCACTTAATTATTCAATACATCAAGTCCATGATATCTCGTGTGAATGTGGGTTTGGAAAAGAAGGTCATCAGAATTTCAACACTCAAGCTACTTGGGAATAGATAGGCTAATTTTAGTCACCGAAAAATGTGTTTTAGAAAATAAAAAAAAAATACACCAAAAAGAATACAGAAAAAATGTAATACACATCCAAATTATATGTTCCGAAATCAAAAAAACAATTACACAAGTGGGAAGCACAAAACCAGACTTACAAATAATATAAAAATCAATGACTCTTCTCCAGCCTGGGAAAATCGTGTGAACAAAGATAAAAATTAAAAGAATATGTTAAAGTAGCAAAAGAAACAAAAGAAAAGAATGAACTAACCCTCTTAGCTTTAAGAACTTGCTCCCTTCTGGTAGGTTCTATTCCTAATCTTGTGCATAAAACTAGGACAAAGTCTGTTTCTTGCCCAATCTGCAAGACATCAATTATCATATTAAAAAATTGAAAATATATCTATAAGTCATTCTCCCAATATGAAGCTAGCACAAAAAGCTCATACTGCAACTAATTCTTTTGAGAGATTTCACAAATATGGCTAAACACATCCTCAGCTCATGACAAATGGTATAAGAGCCAACTTAATAACTCCATGTGGCATAGGGTGCACACAATGCATATTCACTTGAAGATATGTTAAGAAAAAATAATAATAACAAAAGCAGAGGGTGGATCATTTTTTAATTTATGAAAAAATGGATTTTAGTCCAAATATTTTATCATATAACTTATCACTTACGACCTTGGATTCTTAGATAATGTTGTCCTAGTAAAAATTACATGCAGAACATATTGAAAATGAAGAAGTTACAAGAAGTAATAGATATAAGATCCAAGAAAATCACTAGTTGTGTTCATGCAAGATAATGATTCAAGTTTTCAACCACCAAAATGAAGCAAATCCCACCCATGTACATATTCATCAAGTGCAATAAATTGCATGACAAAACCATCACTGGAAAAAGGCACTAGCAACCAAAGAATCAAAATTAAGAATTTGATTGAGAAGGTAGAGGAAAAAACAGTAATACACCCCCATAAACGCACAAAGCATGATGGAAGTAAACAAAACAAGTAAAAAGGTGACTCCCTACTTCAAAAAATTATACCTCTTGTGACCTAAATGGCAAAAATCAATTGACACTTTGGTTTATGAGTTAAAGAGTTGGGTTATTTGAAGTAGAAAGGATATCAGTAGGGGCAAAACCATATATACTCTGTTTTCCCAAGCAATATTGAGATAATGCATTGTCATCATCTTAAAAAAAATTTGCTTATAGAAAAAGATCACTAAAATATGCAATGCAAGTCATTAGATTAAAATTCATGAGCAAAGAGAGTATGGCTAGCATACCAATATGCTAGCCATATCATCCACATTAGAAACAAAGGGGTGCTACTCCAATTGACATGAAGACATTAAAAACATTTTAGTAGAAAATAAAAAGAAAAATATTTTGATGTTGTATAATCACTATGTGCATTTCTCTTCTAGTGAATTAGTAAACTATAATCACATTGTAATCTCACAAACTTTGATAGCATGCATGTTGCATAGTCTTTCACTATTTGCTATCTTTTATTTATGTACCAATCATTTAAAAGATGATATATAAATATCATTTTTCCTTACATTAAATACAAATCATGATTGTCTGCTTGTAAACATGTTGACATTAGTTACTAAAAGTAAATTGAGATACCAATTTTCTCAATTTACATATATCCCAATTTTCCATGGGCAGAAACAAGCCCAGAACATGTCTACCTATGTAGGTGTGCATAGAAGATGATAATCCATAGAATGATAGCATATAACAGTTAAATAGATTCATACCCAGGGCATTGGTCAATGATTTAAAAAAAATCATTTAAAAATGCAGTGCAAGTCATTAGATTAAAATTCAGTATAGCATAATATCATGTGTTATGAAATAATTACTATTATTATTTTTAAGTGATTAGTACTGCTAGCTGCCTGAGATGCTTAGAGCTCAAAGTTGGCCAGCAAATTGTTAATTTTGTTAATTTCGAAACTTGACCACACAATGAAGTTTTGAGTTGCCAAAGATAGGAAGAAATGACAACATTGGCCAGTGGATTGAACCTTGTAAAAGTGACGTGATACTACTTTTCATGGACCAGTCTAATTACCATTCTAATTCTATATCATAACCGAGAGCACTAACCGACCACACCAATCATAAATGCTTTCTGATAGAGGTTTGTAGGAAGTTATCAATCTAAAAATAGCTCTGTCATGGACCAATCAAATTACAATTATATTCCATAACATAACTGAAGTTGCATTGAGATACCCAAATAGATGCCATTCCTGAATGTTTGAGAACAGTTTACACCTACAGTCTTGGAGAATGTTTCTTAGACAGTAATGAAGAACCTTTAGAATAAAACCGGTACAATCTAAACACATCAAATGTATAAGCAATAGAGAATCACTGAACTTTTATATAAGCCCTATTTTTCCTATCCAAAACTCAATGCCAAAGCCATATATCCATGCACTTAGATGTTTTGATATTACAGACCCCTAAAAGATTACAGAAGGGGATCAATACATTAGACTTCTGATTTGATAATAAAAAAATTTATATTAAGAACTATGTCTAGCATACCCATGACGCCTGCATCTATTGTGTTGGGACCTAGTTTCATTTTCTTAATTTTTGGAACAATAACCTTTGCAAGACAACCTCAAACTCTAAAGAAACTAATATTGGGTATTCTATCATTTAGAGTTTATATGGTGTCTTGTCATATCCTTTAAATGGTACTATATTCAGGATAAAACAAAATACAAGTATTGTTTCTCCCCACCATTGCTTATGTAAGCCGGAACTATAGAGCATACAACCATTTCTACAAAGGCTCTATTCTTTCTTTCAACAACACCATTGAATTGAGGAGAATATGGAGCATTTTCTTCATGTATAAGACAATTATGCACACAATATTGAACCAATTGATTAGAAGAGCATTCACCTCCTGTATCATATTAGATAATCTTTATCTTTATCTTCAATTAGTTTTCAACTTCAATTTTATAGTTGAAAATTTATTAAAAGATTCATATTTTGTTTTCATCAAGTAAACATAACAAAATTTGGACATATCATATATAAAAGTAATGAAATATTTATTTCAACCTTTTAAAGGGACACCATTTAAATAACAACCATCACTATAAATTAATTCAAGTAGTGACTAATTTCTTACAACAGGTTTAAATGGTTTTCTAGGCAATTTAGATTGAACACATATTAAACATTTTTCATCCAAATGAATAGTAACTTTAGGAATAATCTCTAAATCGATCAATTTTCTAAAATTATGATAATTAACCTGGCCCAATCTATCATGCTATATTGAAAAGGAACACGTAAAAAATAAAAATTTATTATTAGAATCAAATTGGTCTACTATATTGTTTTGAACATTTATTACAAACAAGCCATCACTCACATAACCTTTCCCCCCAAATGACCCATATTTAGTTACAATAATTTTTAGAAATAAAATAACAATGTGTAGCCTACCCTACTAAGTAAAAATCCACTAATTAGGTTTTCTCCTTACCTCTAGCATATAAAACACTTTTTCTAATGGAATGGTGTTTTTAGACGTTAATTTGAGTTCAATATTTCCAACTCCAAATACTTGTGTAGAGGTGGAGTTACCCATCGTTACTTTCATGCAACTTGTATCCTTATATGTTGAAAAAATATTGTGGTTAGAAGTGACATGTACGTTGTCTTTTGTGTCTACTATCCAATTAGTAGCACTACATACTATTCATCGATTCCAGCTAGGGGTGTAAATTTAAACTGAAAAACCAGTCTGGACTGGACCGATTTTCCTGGTTTTGAACCGGTCCCAGACCGCCTGGGACCGATTCTTAGAATGTGAAAACCGGTCGGTTCCGATTCGGCTCCGGTTAAGAATTTTCGGACCGGACCAAACCGATTGATAAAAAATATATAAAAAAAATAATATTTGTATTATTGTATATATAAGTTTTATATATTATGTATAATTATAAATTTTTATGTGAAATTTTTATATATAATATATATAATTATATATATTCATATATGAAATAATTTCTTATTATAATTTATAAATTATAACATAAAATGTTAATACTAAATCACTAAAAGTTTATAACTAATAGTAACAGTCTAATATAGACTAATGACTATAGTTATACTTATAATTAATACTACAAGTTTTTATTAAAAGTTTATAACTAATACTAAAATTAAATATATAGTTTATAACTAATACTAATATATAACTTATTACTATACTCATAGGCTAATATTAATACTATTATATAGTCTAAGATATTTATTAAAGTATAAAACAATTTTTTTTAAATCAGTTTTTTTTTTATAAACAAATTTTTAATGACAAATTGTGAAACTTACATTTTAAAAAAAGGAAAAAACCGGACCGGACTAGACCGAAAACTGGTAAAACTGGAAGTACCAGTTTATGAGGGTAACCGATGCGTAATCGGTTTTGAAAAATACAAAACCGGTACATACCAGTTCGATCCTAAATTTTTTCTAAAACCGGACCAAACCAGACCGGTTACACTCGTAATTCCAGTGGATTCAGTCCCAAAAAGCACCATGTGAGCCTGTAGGTTAGGTTATCTTGGTTGTTCGTTGTCATGATTTCTCCTCTTCTTATCGTGATAATTTTTGGCCAAATGACTCGATTTGTTACAGTTAAAACAAATGGGTCTCTTATCATCCTTGTTGATGTATGACTTGTATGGTCATACCTTATGGCCTCGTTTGTTGTCACAACCATTTTCATCTAATCTCATCTAATCATTATAATTTTCTTAAACTTTCACATAAAATAAAATAAGTAATTCAACTTTTTTAAATCTGAAAATAAAAATAATATTAAAAATATATATTCTAACAATATTTTATTTAAGTTTTAACTTTAATTTCAACTCATCTCATCTGTAAAAATAAACGAGGTCGTCTTATGTTTAAGAGATAGGCGAAAATTCTTCCATAAAAGATGCAACTTGTCTATTGTACAAGCAACTTGGAGATGCTTGGTAATACCCATTTCTTGTTGGCCCAATTCATGATAAAGGATAGTTAACTCATGGCCTACTCTACCACGGATTTGAAATCATTCATCTTAAAGTCAAGAAATTGGCTTGCGGTGTAATTATCTATTCTGACATATTATATACCATATTTCTTATCAAAAGCATTACAAATCTCTTTCGTAAATTTAATGTGAAGGTAAACATAAAAAAATATATCATTTAAATGATTTAGAATCCTATATCTACACAAATTATCATTTTCTTTGTAGGTTTTCAATTCAACAGCAATGTGGGTTCATTTAACTCGTCAAAAGGAAGATTATTTTCAATAACAAAATATAATCCAAGTATTATAAGAAAGGTTTTCACATTTTCTTGCCAACGCTTAAAATTGACTCCTCCAAATTTTTCATATGCAATAGGTTTGTTAGAAGTCATGTGACAACCAATCAATTAATAATACTCCTCTACTTTAACCAAGAGAATATATACTCTAAGATTGTTGGGAGATTTTCTATAACAAAATATATATGTGTAAACGCTTTATAAAGTAGAGAATATATAAAAATAATAAGAACAAATTAGAAAGAGAAAATCTGGTATTGAGGCACGTTGTGATTGATGTTTTGAGTAGATTCTGCCGCCTCCAAATCTTAAAATGCACTAGGGTTCGTGATATTCTATTCTAAGGATACAACAACGTCGGTTCCCGTTAATCTTTTTGTCGATGTACACGGAAAGCTATACTAGAAACCAATATAAAATAGTCAAAACCTATAGAAAGAAAAACAAAAAGAATGAGGAAGTATTTCTCTAATTTTTTAATAGAATTTGGAGTGTATAAATTATTGGGTGGGGTTCTCTATTTATAAATAATAAAAGGGCAATTGTGAAAAGTCACAACTAAAATGAAATGATATTTGTGAAAAGTCACAACTTATATAAATGAAAATGTATTTATGAAAAGTCACAACTAAAATGAAATAGCACTTGTGAGAAGTCACAACTTATCAAATTGTAGATAATACATCGGAAAGGTTTGTAACACTATAGGGCAGAATCCCTCGTTTGGTGGCCAAGCAGTTAAGGTTTCTATTTCCAAGAAGCATGCATTGGTTCAAGTTATCGTGACATATTTTTATTTAAATATTGACAATGAGTCGACACATAGAACAATGACAATGATTCATTTAGTTAATAGTAAAGATTTTAATCATTTCTAAGTCTAAAAACCAACATGAGTGTCAAGTTTAATTTTATGTTAATTTTTTTTAAGATATATATATATATATATAGATAATTAAATATTTCTCTTCCTAGTAGTTTAAAATTTTAGAACAAATAGTAATTTTACATAGTATCAAACTTGAGATTTTGAGTTTAAATTTTGACTTTACACTTTACCCCATTAATTAAATATTCTACTTGTTAGATCCATTTATTAAGGAGAAGTTTGACCCACAAATGTGGAAGAGTGTTAAGATATATATCTATACTAGGGAATGGCTCCGGGTGCGTTGGCCCCAAGGTGCACCTGACATAATGATTTAAATAAAAAAAAAATCAGTAGCTTATTTATCTGAGAAAAGAAATTACAATGTTAAAGAAAGACAAAAAATCAAGATTTAAAAAAAATCTAAATTTCAGCAAAGTATGAGCATTTGTCTGCATCTATATTAGATTATATATTTACTTTATATATAATAATAAAATATTTTTAGCTTTTTTAAAACAAATTGAAACAAAAATCAAGGAAAATGAGTAAACTGTCAGAACAAAAAGGACATGAAAAAGATACATCAATTTATGTGCGCCGCGGGGCTATTAGGGGCCTTTTGGTAAAACATGATCTTTCATTAAATTCTACAAGAGAGCTACAAGTCAAATGATCAAGAATCTTAAGGGTATTTTGATTTAAGGGTCTTTTGATAAAACAAGATCATTCGTTAAATTCTACAAGAAAGCTACATATCAAATGGTCAAAGATTTTAAGTGCTTTTTGGTAAAATACGATTTAACGGACTTAATGGAAAAATAATAAAAGTTATTATTTACAGTTAGATAGCTACTTACTATAATAGAGTAGATATAAATAACTTAAATCTCTCTTCCGTCAATTGGCTTTGTTTGGTAACTAAACTCATCTCAACTCATTTTTACAATTTTTTCAAATCTCAACACAAAATATAATAAACAATTCAATTTTTTCAAATTCTAAAATAATAATAATATTAAAAAATAATATTTTATTATCTCAACTCAACTCAGTTCAACATCTAATCACAGCCTAAAATTTTTGGACCAGCGGGCTTTCACAATCTTTACGTACTTTCTTCAATAAGGTGAATCCAATCATTAGTCTATAGGAGGATTTGGGCATGGACCACTTTGTTCCATGGGAGCAGCATCAATTTTATTCAAATATTAGCCCAAGCAATTTCCCAAATCAACAGCTTTAGCCCATCAAGAATCTTGGCAATCCATATATTAATACATTCTTATCTTTGAATTCAAGGGCCCACAAAACTCATTAATATTTATAGATCAATTTAAATCATTTAAAATCATCTCAACACTCAAATGCAATCTAAAAGGACAAAGTGTGCTTTAAGAGTTGTACAACACATCAATCTGCACAAAATGTTTTCAAATTACTTACCTTATTGGAATCTCAATATTGCCTAATACCAGAAACACAATCTATATTATTCTTATTTCCCAAATGCATTAAAAAATTAATTTCACACATTGTTTGTTCCAACATTTTTTAATTCGAATTTTCCGAAAATATTAAGTATTATCAAATTTCCTAAGTTTATTAATTGATAATTGAAAAAGAGAGACGCTGGGAACCGGGTGGCGGGTAGTGTAAAACTCATTTTTATCAGCCAATACAAAACTGCCACGTCATAGGTCAATGAAAAAAATTAATGTCCCTGCCTCACAGAATCTTACCTCCCCTCCCCTCCCCCACCCCCCAACCCCGCGAACTACATAATTTTTTCTCCCGCCTCTCCCTCTTGCTTTCCCCTCCCCTTTCTCTCTCTCTTAAGCCTATGTCTCTCTCTCCTCGAGCATATCCGCATGTATGCGAATGGAAGTGGATCACACAACACCATGGTCTTGGTCACGGTCGTGATGGCGACGAGGACATTCCGCGGTAGAGCTCGAGCCTTTAGGGCCTCCATATCTGGTTCCGTTTACGTCGCCGAGAGTAGAAGTGGGTCTACCCACCTTACCATTCTACCAGTAGTTGAACTCCTCTAGTCCTCTCTCCGGAATGTTGACTCCGTCGAGGAAGGATGATTTGGACATACCTTATTTGAGCCTCAGGGAGTTTAATATGGAGCAACAGCAAAGGGTCTCTACCTCCTCCATGCCCATATATCTGGTCACTTGAAAAAAAACTAGTGCTGATGTCTATATTTTTTTTCTTCTGTGGAATCATATCCATACGCGTCTCTTTTCTTCTAATCCATTTTCTGTACTCTTCTCCAAAGTGGGTGTTAATGGGGATAACGTTTTATCTCTTCGGGCTCGCCCCCATTTGTCTTTGCGAGTTGAAAAAGGTATTTGATCCAATGGAGGAAAGGCTGGATCCTCCAATTTGTGTTTACAGAGTAAGTACGCAGGGTGGGGAGGGAAAGGGAAGGGGAATGGGAGGTAAGATTGTGTGAGGCAAGCATGTAAATTGCTTTTCATGAACTTATGATGTGGCAGTTTTTATTGGATGGTGTTAAAAAGAGTTTTACACTCTACCTGTTTGAAGTTAATCTCATTGAAAAATTCGAAAATTATTGATAATTGGAGGACAGCTTCAGATCAATGGAGGCAGAGCTTGTTTGTACGGCTTAGGCACGGAATAGAGATGGTTTTATCTCATCTTATTTTTTTTAAACATCAGTTAAATATAATTATTTTTTAATTTCAAATCTTAAATTTTTTTTATCTAATTATTACAATTTTTTTTTAAATTTTTTAAATAAAACACAAAAAAGAATTCAACTTTCTAAAATCTAACTAAAACAAAAATTATATTCTAATAATATTTTAACTTTATAATATTTTTATTCAATTTTCTTTTTGTTTTTCAAAACTTATTATTATTTACAAACTACTTCATAATTATTATTTACAAATTATTTTATTATTATCAATCCATGAACAGTTAAGAAATATGATGAGTTCAAGTAAAAACATTTCTCTGAAGTGTTTTGTGCATTTGGATGCTGAGTAAAGCCAACCGTACGAAAATATTTGAGGTAGACTGATATCAATTCAGCTGATAAACTGATAATGCTAAGAACATATTGGCCATAAATAGGCTCCATTCTATTAACTATATATCTTTCTTTTACTTAATTGAGACCTCAAATTTATATAGAAACTTAAATGGATCTTGATCTTTCTGTATATGAGAGCCAAATCTATATTCTTGAGATCAAAGTCTGCTGCCGGTATAAATATTTCGCGCAGTAATAAATATTAAAAGACACACTTGATGTATTTAGCTCTCTCCCACGTGAAACCTTCAAGTTGGGGCAAGTACGTTACAGAATTTCTTCCATATTTTTTCATATGTTAGCCAAACCAAATTACAACATTTATTATTGTTGATATAATTAAATTCTTTGATAATATTAAATACTGATCAATTAGTACTATAATATCTATTTAATTTTGCCCTATATATCTCACCCAAGGGACACGGTGCATGCATTATTAATTTATATACAAAATGTGGAGAGAAGGCGACTTCTTCCTCCCACCCCCATAAAAAATTAAGGGTTTCAGATATGATTTTCGTTTGAAGGCAAGGAGGCCTCGGCTTCCTCCTCCTCCTCCCTCTCCTTCCATTCTTCTTCCATTCACCCACCTTATCTATCAATGTTTCTTTTACTTAATTTTATTTTACTTCATTCAATGTCGAAAAAGAAAGATTTACAGGCTTTCAACAACTCTTGAGAGACACATGCAACACAACCAGATTCACAGGTCGAAAATCGTTCAAATAAAAGTGATGGTTTTGCGAAAATCACCGCATGTGGTTCTCACGCGCCACCCACATGTGCATGTGATCCTCAAGTGCCACCCTTTCCAGCAGCTCACGGGTCATCTTGCGTCAGATTATTGGACTCGCCACCACTAGATTTTTTATATTTGAACTTTGTGGTTGAAAAGAGACAAGTACATTTCCCTCATAGGCCGTCACAGATTCCGAAGTCTACCAGAATTGGTCCAAACTGTAATCCGTCCTTGTTTACATCTATCTTACTACTTTCATTTTTAGTTTCCTTATTGTTAATTAAAATAAAAAATAAAAGAGTTCGTTTCTTAAACGTTTGTCTGTAGAGGTTGAGTCATCTAGATGAAGGGTGAGGTTAAGTCTCTATTTAGACAGAGAGTGTTGTCTCTTAGATGTTTATCTGTAGAGAGTATCAACAATAGTGAAGACTAGACCAGTCACAAAAGGAAACAATGTACTGGTGGAGCTCCGATTATGGATGTAAATTTTTCTAATGAATGAATTATGAAAGTTTTCCTTAAAAAAAATTTATAGACAAAACGTGGTCACATGATGTGTATATAGTACTCAAAGTTAAAACTCAATTATGATGGACAGCTTGTTTGATATATGGGTACTTCAAGTTCTCTGTGTGTTGAATCTCGTTTAGGCAGCTTCTATTTTAATACAAAATATTGAAAAGACTTATTTTTCTAAGCAGGCTGCATATATATATATATATATATATATATATAGATACACACACACACACACACAAATATTTTACAAAGTCTGTTACAGGAACGTGTATGAAGGGTCCTTGATTTCCATCGCGGAGGTCAAGGCGGCAAGCTGCAGGAGGGATTTTATTAGGGATGCTAGTGGCCAGTGGGTCATGCTATCAAATTGTAATTCACGCAACGAACATATATATGAGATCACATATACGTAGTGTATATTAATATTAGAATATAATATATGCATGCAGGTCATTTTGGATTATTTTAGATAGGTCAGTGATCGATCATCATATATATCCTTAGAGTACTTGATCTAGATGATCATGAGTTTTTATATATATTTGTTTCATTCTACTTATATATAATACTTTTTTTTTGTATTGTTCATTGCTAGCTAGAAATAGTACTTATAATGAGAATTATATTAATTAATTTATACAAATATGTTAATTTATGGAAATAATTGATTTTTGGAAACTAGTTGGAGTACGGCTTTCTTATCATATAATTATATATTTTGGTTCCAAGAATAAATCAATAAAAAATCCAGCATGCAACCAAAGAGATCGATTATCATCAGCTCGGATCGAAAAGGTGAATTACTTGGGCTGATTTGGTTTTACAAATCTTTTAAATCATCTCATTATATCTTAATATCTAAATATCATTTAAATACAAATATTTTTTAATTTTTAATTTTTAACTTTTTCATCTAATTATTACTTAATTATTACAATTTTTTTAAACTTTCAAAAAATAATATAAAAATTAATTCAACTTTTTTAAATCTAAAAAAAATTAAATTGAAAATTTTATATATATTCTAATATTGTTTTAATTTTATAATTTTTTTATTCAACTTCTTTTGTTCTCATTTTCCAAAATTCTATAAAACTCAACCTAAACTATTTCACTATTATTTATAAATCATCTTATTATTATTCATAAATTTTTTATCTCATATGTATAACTAAACTATACCTGAATCAGTTGTGAGCAAGAATGCTTTTCCATGCACACTACAAGAAAATTACTTATTTACGAATAGTTAATTCTAATAAAATAATTATTTATAATTAAAATTAATTATAAATAATCTTTTAATTGTAATAAATTCATCACAAAAATTGGCAGTTGGATTTGAATGTTTACTAGCCAGTCCTTAATTGACAGTAAAACCTCTACATGACCACCCATTACGTGAGTACTGACAAACCTAAGCAAAAGCTGGACCACTATCTTCTTTTCATATATACGTTTAATTTCTTGTTTAAGACAAGACCTTGGAAATCAGGTCATCGTCCTTAATTTGGCTAGAAGAATGATTCTTGGGTTTGGCAATTTCAAGTCAACCTCAATCTAAAGTCTTCAATATTCTTACTCATTATGTAGCATATTGATCGGAGTAATATTAGGCACAGTATTTATTATTTTTAAAATTTTTTAAAATTATAAAAATATTTTTCTTAAAATAATTTTTTTTTTATTTCGTAAAAGATCTATATATACAGTCTTCATTTAGAGACTACAAATTAAATTTTTCTATTGATTAATGGGATGGGGGAGTTGGTAATTTTCTAGATTATAAGAATATTTTTAAATTTTTAATAAAAATTAATGGAAGCAATATAAATTTGTAAAATGATATATACAACCGTGTGGGGGAATCGCTGTGTAACCGCGTCCCACGTGGAAAGAAATAAAAATGCTCATCCCCCCCTACGGCCCTACCCAAAACCTACTCACAAAGTTAATTCATTTGTACGTCTCCTCTTTTTCCTTCAACCTCTCTCTCCCTCTTTATTTCTGTCAAAGTAAACGCTAACCGATTACCTCCATTCTCTTTCAACTGTACATAGCATTTTTGTCAAAGGTGGCAATAACTAAGGAGATTTTCATTTGCCAAGAATGCAGAGGCTGAACCCCACAAACCTGTACAAGTCAAACAATATGAGTATGGGACGGAGCCAACCACCATATTCTCTGTTCAACATTTTACTTATACATCTTACTGAAAATTTTCCCTTTTATATTTTTTTTCCGAAGAACCTTGTGTCAATTATGCTAATAACTTGTTAATCAACTTCATTTTCATTTATTTATGATCTGCCAATTGAATGATTTTAATTTTCTTCTTTTTATTTTTTTCAAATATGCTTTTCACTTGGAATCTACAAACTTCATCATTGAGTGGTTTTTTATTTTCTTTAAGGGATGTTTCCAGGGATGAGAACAATATCTGGGAAGTTTCTCGTGGAGATCGATAAATGGATGAAAAGATTTGACTGTCGTGTTGTTGTTCCAGTCTTTGGAGTGGGAAGGGACCCGTTTCTTCTGGTGTGTTTTTATTGAATCTTGATGGGGTTTATTGAGTGACTTATAAGCTCCCTTGATGGTGCAAGTTTACGTTGACTCTCGCTAGCTTAGGGTTATCTGATAATTAATGTTAATGTTATGGATAGTTACTTTTAAATGTATAAATTTATTTTACAAAAAAGTTAATTCCACTGCAAAAAATTGAGTTTTTTTTTTTTTTTTTTACACAGTGAAGTCTATTTTTTTTTTTCATAAAAATTCTGTTTAAAACTTGTAAATCTTATATATATCATTATTCTCTTTTAAAACATACTGATAAGACTTTAGTTTTCTAAGCAGGCTTTAATATATGGAGCTGGGTCCTGTTCATCGTGTAAAGCAAGCCGGCAAGGAGTGATTTTTTATTGGTTGTTGTGAGGCGCCAGTTGCGCCAATTAAATTGTAGAATAATGTTACCATGCATCACGCAATTGAATGCGAATGCAACAAACGTATATATTATGCCATACACAGTGTTTATTGGATTTTCTTAGTCAATATCAATAATGACAGCTTAGTTTTAGACTGCGCTGCTTGACCATTATATATATATATATATATATATATATAGAGGATTTTTTTTATTTAATTTTTTTTTCTTTTTCTCATATAATTAAGTATTTGAATTGTTCAATGCGGGAGTTTATATTGATCAATCATTAGTTCCAAATTTATACAAATTATATGTTTTCTGGAAATTAGTTGGAGTACTACTGTTCTTGATCGTATCAACAATTGATTTTTGGTTCATTTATATATATATATTGGCTCCTGAAATAAATAAATAAATAAAAATATAGCATATAGCCGATGATCGATCAAATTGCATGGCCAACCACATCATTTATAAAAATACCTCTAATTTAAAATATAATTGTGTAAACTGTTGTGAAATTTTTGTGTGTAAATCATGATCAATATTCCTCGTATTATTTAAATCTTACAGATTAAATTATATATATATATATTGACATAGATGATAAGTAGTATATATAAAGACATTTAAATAAAATTATTCTACAAAATAATAATAGTATTAAAATAAAATAAATCTGGGCCATTAATATTGCCATATTTTATATATCTGCTTCCCTTCTTGTTAAATTCCAATAAAATAGACCAATCTGCAGTGGCGGAACCAACAATTGTGTTGAGGAGAGGCCAATTTTTCTATTGTGTGATATATTTATATAAAGAGTAATATTGTTAAATACAATTTTAAGGTGTGCAAGTTATACGCACTCATTTTGAAAAATATAATAATTTTTTTTATGTAAGTCTTAAATTTACCTATTTTTTCAAAAGGAGTAGGTGGGACTTGCACATAATCCTAAGACTGCAATCATCATTTCTTTTATGCAAATTAAGAAGATATTGAAAAATCATAACAACATAACTACAAACTATTTTTCATATAGATCATTGACCTTAAATAATATTTCTTATATTTTCACTTTGTATTCTATATTAAAAAACCTAATATTGGGATCCATATTAATAAATAGTTAAGATAAGGTGATAAGGTGCGGTATAAGAAAATTTCAGCAAGTAGAAAGATCTCGAGGAAATTAACTCTTGCATTTCCCATGGATATCTCAACGTTCTTTCTTCTTTTTCTCCTGCAAACTCCTCTATCTTCGTCTAAAGCGCTTGACATTCTCAAAGGCTCATCTCTATCTGTCGGGAAACCAAATAGCGAGAAGTTAGTTTCAGCGAGTGGTGAATTCTCTGCAGGGTTTTTCCCCGTTGGGGATAACGCTTTCTGCTTTTCCATATGGTTAACAATATCCTCGGTTCCCACCGTCGTTTGGATGGCAAACCGAGACGATCCCGTTGAAAGAGGTTCGGAAATCTCAATTTCAAAAGATGGCAAGCTTATCCTCAGAAACTCTTTTCGTACCATCATTTGGACCACTAAAACAGCAGCCTTGACCACATCACAAACCTCCCAATTGCAGCTACAGCTCCTAAACACAGGCAATCTCGTTCTTCAAGATAACTCTGATAATGGTGTCATCTGGCAAAGCTTTGATTCACCTACAGATACTCTTCTTCCTCGACAAACACTAACCGGGGTTTCAAGCCTCGTGTCAAAGTCACGCCAAGGTGACTATTCTTCTGGCTACTACACACTCTCTTTCGACAATGATAATGTCCTCCGCCTGCTTTTCCAAGATCCGACGATATCCAGTCTCTACTGGCCTGATCCATCGTTTACTGACCCAGCAGAAGCCGACAGGTCTAGGTACGACAATAGTAGAGCTGCGGTACTAGACTCGTCGGGCTATTTCTGGTCATCTGACGATTTTAAATTCCGAGCAACAGATTTTCCTCTGGTATTGCACAGACGACTGACTCTTGATACCGACGGCAACCTGCGATCATACAGCCTGCAAAAGATGAATGAGACTTGGGATTGGGTTGTAACATGGCAAGCATTCTCTGATCCATGCAGGATTCATGGAATCTGTGGACCCAATAGTCTGTGTAGTTATAATCATGCTTCTGGTCGGAGCTGCTCTTGCTTGCGGGGATTCAAGATCAAAGATCCGACTGACTGGTCTTATGGGTGCGTACCAGAATTCAATCTTTCTTGCAATCAAAGTGATGAGTCTAGCTTTGTCCAACTTGCCCATGTCGAGTTCTATGGTTCTGATTCAGACTTCCTACCTAATGTTACCTTACAAACCTGCCAAAAAGAATGCCTGAGACGGTGTAATTGCAATGGTTTCCAATTTAGATTCAGCACAAATGAGGATGGTGCGGGTGCCTATAATTGTTACCCCAAGTTTCTTCTAGCCAACGGACGACGTTCACCCGGTTTCGAAGGAGATTTGTATCTAAGGCTACCCAAAGCTGGTCTTGTTTATAACAAGACGCCTGATAAAGTACAAAGGTTAGAATGTTTACACAAACCAGTTACGCAACCAAAAAAAACTTACGAAAATAAGACGGTGAAGCTTTTGCTTTGGGTTGCCATTATCATGGGGGGTGTAGAGGTTACTTGCATTTTCCTAGTGTTTGTTTTCTTGTCAAGGACTAGTAAAAATCCTGATCCAGCTGCACAAGCATACCTCCTGACAACTAGATTCAAAAGATTCACCTTCTCTGAGCTGAAAAGGGCGACGCAGGGTTTCAGGGAACTGATTGGACAAGGAGCAGGAGGGGCAGTATACAAAGGAGTACTACCTGATCAGCGGGTAGCTGCAATCAAGCGCCTCAACGATGCCACCCAAGGAGAAGCAGAATTCCTAGCAGAAGTAAACACCGTTGGGAGGCTTAATCACATGAACTTGATCGAGATCTGGGGATACTGTGCAGAGGGGAAGCACCGGCTTCTAGTGTACGAGTACATGGAGCTTGGATCATTGGCGGAAAATCTTAGTTCAAATACACTTGATTGGGAAAAAAGGTTTGAAATTGCAGTGGGCACAGCAAAAGGCCTAGCTTATTTGCATGAAGAGTGCCTAGAATGGGTTTTACATTGCGATGTGAAGCCTCAGAACATACTTCTGGACTCAAACTATCAACCCAAGATAGCAGATTTTGGCCTGTCTAAACTACGAAATAGAGGTGAGGTTGATCGTTCAAGATTCTCTAAGATGAGAGGAACCAGAGGTTACATGGCTCCTGAATGGGTTTACAATCTTCCCATCTCTTCTAAAGTGGATGTCTATAGCTACGGAGTCGTCGTGTTGGAAATGGTTACTGGAAAGAGCCCCTCAGAAATGCATACCTCCTCTGAAAGCAGAGGAGCGAGAGAGTATAAGAGACTAGTCACGTTAGTGAGGGAGGAAATCATGAATAAAAAAGCGGCTTCAAGGGGGTCGTTGATTGAAGAAATCGAAGAACCCAGCATGGCTGGAAAATATGACATGGCTATGATGGAACTTCTGGTTCAAATGGCTTTACAGTGTGTGGCCGAAGACAAAGATGATAGACCCACCATGAAGCAGGTTGTAGAGATGCTTCTATCGCACAAGGTTGATTAATATTGTAGTTTGGGAAGTTCAGATTATGTAACTTTCTTTTTCCTTATCTTTTTGTATTTGATGAAGATCAGATGTTCCTGGACCGTAGTAGATTGTTGAAGATTAGACACTGTAATCGATCTGGTTCACTTAGATCCATCTCTTCTGTATCAAGGATTAATTTTGATTTAGAAAACTATGGCCTTGGTGTTTTTCTAGGTATATTAAATCCATGTATTCGCCCTTGTAACCTTCACTTCAACCTTGGGCTATTGATGAGAACGTGACCATAAATCCTTCAAAGTGAGTGTAGACGGTGGAGTATTCAAACTGAATAGCTGGAAGTTTTATTCCTCAACACAAGTCATGACGATGCAACATGCTACCCCTTGATTCATTTTCAACAAAGATGGGATAGGACAGCACATCAAAGATAGCAACTAGCAGTGCCGCGCAGAAACCGGCACCAATAGCAAGCCGGCAAGTAGTGATTTTTTATTGGGTGTTGTGAGGCGCCAGTTGCACCAATTAAATTGTAGAATAATGTTACCATGCATCACGCAATTGAATGCGAATTAAGGGTGTTGAACCGGACCGGATTTTTTTCGGATCCGGTCCGAAACCCAGAAATCCGAGGGATCCGGGCGGTTTAAAAAATTCCGGATCCGGTTACCGATCCGGTCATGTGACCCGGTTATCCGTAACCGGGTCATTTAAGAAGAAAAAAATCCGCCCCTTTGAGTCTTCAGTCTCGCGCTGTCTCATTGTCTAGGGTTTGTTCTCGAATCCGAATACCTAATCGTGTTCCGTCGTCACTCTCAGTCTCGAATCTGCCTCGTCTTCAATCCGTCGTCTCTCTCGGTCTCGAATCCGCCTTCTCTCTCGGTCTCTCTCGAATAGTTAGGGTTTGTTGTCTCGTCTTTCGACCTCACCGAGACACGGAAACAGAAATTTCGAAGTGCTTAAGGTATTTTTTTTTCATTTGCTCTGTTTTTCACATGTAAGTTTTAATCACTTGTTCTTCTAAGTTTTAGCAGAAGATTGATGGAAATTATTGTTATCCAAATTGTTACTGTAGATTATTGGTTGTGTACATTGGGTTATATCATGAGCACCTTGTGTTTCGTGAGTGTTATTATAGTACCCTGAGTTTTGTATTGAGTACCAGTACTGGGTTTTTGTATGGGTTGACTGTAAAAAAAATTTGGAACTAATGATTGATCAATATAAACTCCCGCATTGAACAATTCAAATACTTAATTATATGAGAAAAAGAAAAAAAAATTAAATAAAAAAAATCCTCTACATATATATATATATAATGGTCAAGCAGCGCAGTCTAAAACTAAGCTGTCATTCTTGATATTGACTAAGAAAATCCAATAAACACTGTGTATGGCATAATATATACGTTTGTTGCATTCGCAGTTCAAGGGACCAAATTACTCTACTTTCAATGGAATCAGGATAGGGTTGGAGGATTGTGGCTCAAAACTCTTAAAGGGGTGACCTTTTTTATTTTATTTATTGGTCTCTTTGTTGACTTATACTTTTCCTCTTCTGTAACACCTCATTCTTTGATGGATAAGCATGAAAGTCACTTTTAGAAATTTCAAGGATCGAGCTAGTGTGCTATTACTAATCTTGACTAAGTTATTTTCTTAATGAAGCACTAAATACAAAAATTCTTAGAATAAATAAAGTCATTTTGTATTAAAATATTAAAATCATAAAACAGAGCATGAAAGCATTTATATACTAAAAAAATTTCAAACTTTGTATTGTAAAAACCATGACTTAAAAAAATCTTTGTACACGATTTAAGCATCTGTCTTGCCTTCCTGGGCCCAGTCTTGTCCTATAGTTCTTTCTTCATAAATATTCTCACATGTGATGGTTTAAAAATAGAAAACAAACTAAAATGAGTCGAAAACTCAATAAAAAACTCATCATAATGTAAACATACTCAATATAATTTTTTTCATGGAACATTTCATGTATGAGTAAAATCATGATCATTCATGTATATGCTTATAACATGCATGATTTATCTTACTAGCCCACACACTTAACTATGTATGTAAGGTTGTGCACCAGCCTCACATCCTGTAACTATAAGTAGAACAGCTCATAGTATCCTAGCATACTATGGTAGACCATGCTTAGGTCCATAGCTTGTACATCCACCCATAAAATCGCATTAGTACCATGCATCAAAATGACCATTTTATTAATTGTTCTGAGCTTATCTTATACTTAAATTTATGAAAGCTTACGTGTCTTATGTAACATAAGATGAATGAGATGCATAATACTTAGATAACTATAATATGCGGAATGAAACATAATCATAAATTATGAAGAATGACGTGCTTGAAGATATCATGACATGCATTGTACATAAATATTGGCTTGGGAAACTAACTTTAATAGTAATATATATAATTAGCTAACGTGTGTTAATCTTAATTTATGATCAATCTACTTATCTTATAGCATTGCATTGGATTAGCCATCCCAATCTTCAAATTTGACTAATATGTAACTTTTTTGCTTTTAGCTAATCACTCAGAACTTGAAGTTTACATTGGATTATCCATCACACTCTCTATAATAATAAAATATTATTCTTTTTTATTTTTTATTTTCTTTAATTATTTTTTTATTTATTAAATACTTTTTATTTTTTATTTTAATAATCTCCAATAGCCTCCAACAATCATATTCATTTTCATTAATTGAATCCAACAATCTATAAAATTAGCATCTCTAGTTGACAATTTTGTAGATGTTAACAAAAAAAAATTATTATGGCAGTCCCAAAAAGTACCTGCTAGTTTTTGGACATTCACAACGCTAATGTTCTCAACAATCATATTCTAGCCTTCCTCATTCTCTCCCTTTCTTTCTCAACCTTATTGCCTAGAGTTCTCCTAGAAATGACCTCTACGTTGTCATCTATTGTGCCGCCTCCTAGTGAAGTCGATTCCGGACTAGTTAGGCGTTTCCCATGTGGTTTCCTTCTCGTTGACAACATGGATATATGTTGCTACCATTTTAGTTGGTGTCTTAATAGACACCAGCAATGTTCCATGGTATAAATGGCCTTCTCAATCTCTCTATACATGATTTTGGCTTTTTTTTATGTAAATATGCCAAGTAGTGAGAATGTAAGAAGAGAATTTCTGCAACAAATTTTAGAATTAATGCAGATAGAAACTCATACATTGTCCTGCTCTGTCTCACCACTTGGATGTTGTAACACCCAAGTCCAGCACCAAGTCCACTTTCTAAAAAGTTTTGGAGTGTATACGTATGAAAAGCCAATTTGAAATTAATGAGTAATTTTTGGACTAGACTACAGGCCTAATTTTTATTTTGACGGATACCGATTTTTTTATTTGGGCTTGGGCTTGCTAATTAAGTTAAAATCATTAAATAGTTTTAGATTAGGTGGAATTTTTTTATGTGCCGAGATATTTGTGGGACAAATTGGATTATTTTAGAGGTTGAATCGAGGGCCAAAACTCAAAGAAAAATCCTATGCCACACACGTCTCCCATTTCCAATAGGATTATTATTTTAGAGTTTTCTTTCATTTAAGATTCCTAACCCATACCAACTGTAATACCCACGACTCCACACTCATGCATGTCTCTCCTCTAGGTTCCAATTACCTATATATACATATACACGCAAGTAGAGCCATGTTCAGTGCCCCCATTTACGTAGAAAAAAAAATCAAGCAACTGCTAGGGTTGCCGCAGCCTGAGTTATAGTGAAACACCTCCTCCACGTAGTTGTTGCTAGCCTACTGCACCTCCACAAACCACTTAGTCTCCACCTCAAAACACAACAGCCCCTAACAGAAACCATCCAATGTGCTAAGATCCCCCTCGCAACTTAAACCTCTGCCCCACAGCTGCCACTGTCACACTTTCCCTACAAACCACTACCCACCCAGTTGTACCACCATGAAAGGCTCTATTCTACCACATGAAAATGGAGCATGCGTCCTCCACCATGAGCCATAACACTGCTGCCTAGTTGCTTAACTTCGAAACCACGACAAAACAAGCAGGAACCACCCGGAAGAGCCACAGGAAACGCCAGCCATAGACATTAATATTTACGAAGATCGACATTAAGCCCTATTGTGATGTGATTTTCCATAAAGTACCTGAAGATTTCTCTTGAATGATTTTACGTTATTGCCCTTAATAGGTAAGTCTTGGCAGAAGTCTTATTTTACTTGGGCTGAGCTTTGATTTTCTTAAATTGGATATGTATTTTAAGTTAGGCTTGGTGTTAAATAGATTTGCAATTGAGTTGGACTTATGCCAAGTGAATATTAAGTGGAGATGTAATTTTCATGGGCTTAGTTTTAATTGACTAAATATGTTAGCCATACATTTTATTTTACAGAAATAATAGAGTTTAATGTATTAGTCCAAAACATTTAGTGGATATAGATTAAATTGGGAAGTGAAGATATTTTAGGGTTGCGAGAGTTTTTAGATATTTTAAGGAAAAAAAAAAGGTTATTTTAGTATTCAAGACTTGAATGTCAAATTATGGGTTTAATTAGAGATTTAAGTTACATGTTTAGTTTATAGGTAAGGATTGATATTCGTTGAGCATTATTGTGGAAAAATTCAGAAAAGTTAAGAAGTTCAGGTAAGTGAGGTTTCTATATTAGACTCTGCATCAAATAAATGAACTGAGGTCAATTTTGAAAAATATGCGTGTTTACATACGAAAAGAAATTTGAAACAACCTCAAGTATTTGTTTGGCATTACTCACGAAATTCTGTATAAAAATAAAGTATTTTTTGGCATAGCTGGTGTAGACATGAGCTATTTTGGCATTTTGTTTCTAAATTGTGCAAAAAAAAAAAAAAAAACGAATATGAAAATTTGTGCATAAATTATATTTTTGTGATTTGATTCTGTTCTGTTTTGAAGATGTTCTATACTCTAATATAATATGATGTGGTTTCTTAAACCTCTGGCATGACATTTTGTTTCCGTTCCATTTTGACCTTACCAAGGGTGTAAAATTGTGGCCTACGTTTAGGTTGGTATCAATTTTTATATTTCCGGTACAACTACTTTGGAAGCCAAAGTGATTTTCTGCTTGGTCATTCTTGTGTACACACTTTGGCTCTCAGAATAATAAGAGGAATATTTTACATTGTATTTATGCTCGGTCGGCCGCTGGGGTTTGCACAACCCTACCACAGGGATTAGACAAGGAATTCTATTTTGATGTGATGCTTCAGTTATGCTATGCCAAAAGAATTTTGAATAAGAATATTTTTTAATTTTCACTCTGATATTTTTGGTAACATGAATAGATTTTGCATTTTGAAAATATCAATATTTTGTTCTGCATTCTAAACTCTGTAAATGTTCATGTTTACATATTAATATATGTTTTTTGCTTACTGAGTTGTTGATAACTTGCACCTTATCTCCACAATATTTTTCAGATAATTTTGATGCTTCAGTTGGAAGTTAAGAGTATGAAGTGTTAGCAATGTTTGATGGTCGTAGAAGAATAAGTGCAAATGGTACAAATCATTATTGGAGAGCTTTATTTAGTAGATTTATTATTTTATGTTATTTGGTATTCTGAGTCATTGATATTTTCGAATCTTTGTGGAGATTTTAATTTATTTCGTTGAAGTATATCTTTTGTGTCCATATGGAGAAACATATATATTTGTGTTCAACAAATAAGTTAATATTTTATGGAGTCTCTGGGTTATTTATAAATATGTCATTGGGGATAATTTTAGGTAACATGAGCTAACTCTCCAGACCTTCAGAACCAAGGCGTTACAGTTGGTATCAGAGACAGATTTGAGATTCTGCAAACTATTATATTTGAAGTTTTTGGATATTTGTGGGCTTGAGAAAATAATTTTCAGATTTGAGGTGTAGACATTTGTAGACTGTAAGAGATAATTCTATTTGTATTTAAGGTTTTAGGATCCGGCACGCTTTTGGGAATAAGTTCTTGGAAATTTGAGGTATTAGATTGTGTGGATTTTAAGAATTGATCTAATTTAGTGCTTAGCTTCTGATCTAGTAGGAAATTTTGCCTTGAGGTCAAATTTAAGAGTAATTGAGGTAAAACTTTGCACGTAGACTTTAATCAAAACGGTTTGGTGTAAATGGAATGAACTATTGAGTATGTTTACTTTAAGCCAGTTTATTATATGAGAAAAAAAAAATGAGTACCGTGATATATAGATTATATATTTGGTAATTACATTTATTCTTAGTTTATAATTTTAATATTCCCTTTGAAACAGTATGAGTCTTCCAGGATGGCAGCTCGTCGCCGAGTTCGAAATCTTTAGGACTTGAACGGGAGAAATGATGAGGGTGAATGCACCGTAGAGCAGTTCAACCGGATGCGTCCTCCCACTTTTGATGGGCATGGAGACCCAATCTTGGCTGAGGATTGGATCCAAGATATTGAGGAGATACTTCGTGTCTTGAATTGTACTGATGAACAGAAAGTACTGTACTCCGTCTTCAAAATATGTACAATAGGATTTATGAGGAGGGGTTGAACAATAGGATTTATGAGTGAGTGGTGGGCTTTTAGATCCAAAGTTTCTCAAAGTTAGTGAATAAGGCTACAGTATTTGAATGAAGCCTCAAGAGAAGTACAAAATTTCAAGATCAGAGGAAGATCCTCGAGAGGAAGAGAACTACCCCACAAGGATCTTCCTCTAGTATGGATCAAGTTGTTGTGGAAGAAGAGAAACGAATGGAGCAGCTCAGGTCAGAGGTAAACGCAGGGAAATCAACCAGATGATCTGTATAAGTTTTGTAATCGTGCACACACAGGAGGGTGCAGAAGGGAGGTGGGGTCGTGTTTTCGATGCAGTAAGACCGGGCACCTCATCAGGGAATGCTCATTACTATAGGGAGACAATAAGAAGCCCAACCAACCTGCAGGTCCCCAACAGACGATACATGGAAATAATTAGCGTAGAATGGGACCGGCTCGAGTATTTGCACTAACACCTAGGGATGCTGAGGACGACAACGATGCAGTCACAGGTACTCTACTCCTTTTCTACTGGAAAGCAATTGTTTTAGTTTAGTGGTATTAATCATTCTTGCATTTTAATAGAATTTTACTAAGTGCAAAGGACGACATAGAACACATAGGAATGTATAAGAGTGCGTAGTCTATAATTACATGCCAAGTACGAATTGCGCGAATAAGCGTTGATAGGGATTAGACCCAATAATTCATATCCATGAGACTCTAGCGGGTTGGTCAATGTGTATAATGGAAGCATGAATTTTGGAAATATGATTATCCACGCAATTCTTACTTGGCTTCTAATTATAGACTACACACCCTTGTACATTCCTGTGTGTTCTGTGTCATCCTTTGCACTTAGTAAAATTCTATTAAAATGCAAGAATGATTAATACCACTAAACTATAACAATTGATTTCCAGTAGAAAAGGAGTAGAGTACTTGTGACTGCATCATTGTCATCCTCAATATCCCCAAGTGCCAGTGCAAACACTCGAGCCGGTCCCATTCTACGCTGATTATTTTCCTGATGAGGTGGGTTGGGCTTCATGTTGTCTCTGATTAGTAATAGACATTCCCTGATGAGGTGCCTAATCTTACCGCATCGAAAACATGACCCCACCTACCTTTCGCACTCTCCTGTGTGTGCACGATTACAAAACTTGCAGAGGTCATCAGGTTAATTTCCTGTGTTTGCCTCTTAGCTGAGTTGCTCCCTTTGTTTCTCTTCTTCCACGACACTTGGATCCATACTAGAGGAAGATCCTTGTGGGCTAGTTCGCTTCCTCTGGTCTTGAAGTTCTGCACATCTCTTGAGGTTTCGATCAAATAATATGGCCTTATTCACTAACTTTGAGAAACTTTGGATCTGAAAGCCCACCACTCGCTCATAAAACCTATTGTTCAACCCCTACTCATAAATCTTATTGTACTCAGCTTGAAGGCGAAGTACAATACTTTATGTTCATCAGTACAATTCAAGACACAAAGTATCTCCTCAGCATTCTGGATCCAATCATCGTCCAAGGTTGGGTCTCCACGCCCATCAGTAGTAGGGTGCATCAGGTTGAACTACTCTACGGTGCATCCACTCTCATCATTTCTTGCATTCAAGTCCCCAAGATTTCAAACACGATAACGAGCTACCATCCTAGAAAACTCATACTTGGTTAAAAGTTTCAAAGGGAATATTAAAAATTATAAACTAAGCGTAAATGTAACTACCAATAAATCTATATATCATGAAACAACAATTTCTTGTCTTACTCTTTCTTTTTATTTTTTTCTCATTTACTAAATTGGCTTAAAGTAAACATACTCAATAGTTCATTCCATTTACACCAAACCATTTTGATTAAAGCATATGTGCAAAATTTTACCTCAATTACCCTTAAACTTGACCTGAAGGCAAACTTTCCTACTAGATCAAAAGTTAAGCACTAAATTAGATCAATTCTTAAAATCCACGCAAACTAAGACCTCAAATTTCGAAGACCATTTTCCCAAAAGCTTGCCGTATTCTAAAACCTTAAATACAAATATAATCATCTCTTACAGTCTGCAAATGTCTATACCTCAAAGCTGAAAATTATTTCCTTAAGACCAGAAATATCCAAAACCTCAAATATTATAGTATGCAGAATCTCAAACCTGTCTCTGATACCAAATGTAACACTCCGGTCCCGGAGGTCCTGAGAGTTAGCTCATGTTACCTAAAATTATCTCCAATAACACATTTATAAATAACCCAGAGACACCATAAAATATTAACTTATTAGTTTAATACAAATATCCATGTTCCTCCATATGGACACAAAAGAAATACCTCAATGAAATAAATTAAAATCTTCACAAAGATTAAAAAATATCCATAACTCAGAATACCAAATAACATAAAATAATAAATCTACTAAATAAAACTCTCTAATGATTATTTGTACCATTTGACACTTATTCCTCTATGACCAACAAACTTTGCTAACACTTACTACTATTTTCTAGTTGAGGCATCAAAATCATCTGAAAAATATTGTGGAGATAAGAGTTGAGTTATCAACAACTCGGTAAGAAAATAACATATACTAGTATATAAACATGAGCATTTACAGAATTCAGAATGTAGAACAAATATTGAAATTTTCAAAATGCAGAGTCAGAATAAGTTATCAAAAATATCAGAGCGAAAGTTCAAAAATATTCTTATTCAGAATTCTTTTGGCATAGCATGACGAAGCATCACATTATAACAGAATTTCATGTTTAATCCTCGGGGTAGGATTGCACAAACCCTAGCGGCCAACCGAATAGAAACAGAATGTGAAATCTTCCCTTTGTTATTCTCAGAGTCCCAAGTGTGCATACAGGAACGACCACGCAAAAAACCACTCTCGCTTCCAAAGTGAGTGTACCGGAAATAGAAAAGTTGGTAACAACTCAAACAGAGGCCACACTTTTAGGCCCGTGGTAAGGTTAGAACGAACCAGAAACAGAATGTCATGCCCAAGGTTTTAGAACTCACATCATATCATATTAGAGTATAGAACATCTTCAGAACAGAACGAAATCAGATCACAAAAATATAATTTATGCACAAATTTTTATATTCGCTCTCTTTTGCACAATTTAGAAACAAAATGCCAAAATAGCTCATGTCTACACTAGTAATGCCTGAAAATACATTATTCTTATACATAATTTCATGAGTAACGCTGAACAAATACTTGAGATTGTTTCAAATTTATTTTCGTTACAAAACATGTATACTTTCCAAAATTAATCTCAGTTCATTTCTTTGATGCAAAGTCTAACATATGAACCTCATTTACTTGGACTTTTTAACTTTTTTGAATTTTTCCATAATAGTGTTAAACGAATATCAATCGTCACCTATAAAATCACGTAACTTAAATCTCTAACTAAACCCATAATTTGACATTCAAGTCTAGAATACTAAATGAACATTTTTTTTTTAAATATCTAATAGCTCTCGCAATCCTAAAATGTCATCACTTCCCAATTTAATCTATATCCACTAAATTTTTTGAGCTAATACATTAAACTCTAAATTATTTCTATAAAATAAAATGTATGGCTAACATATTTAGTCAATTAAAACTAAGCCCATGAAAATTACATCTTGATGGGTACCAAGATGGACCTAATCTTAAAGATCCTTTGCAAGTTCCAGATGGACCAATCAAAAGGTCAAGAGCCAAGAAAATGAAGGAGGCAATGCAAAGATTGGTGCAATCCACTTGGGACGAGTCTATCAAGAGCCGAATATTCAAGATGGGCTTGAGTTACCAACTTAATATTCACTTGACATACCAACTCAATTGCAAATCTATTTAACCCCAGGTCCAACTTAAAATACACATGCAATTTAAAAAAAATAAAGTCCAACCTAAGTCAAATAAGTATTCTGTCAAGACTTACCTATTAAGGGCAATAACGTAAAATCATTCAAAAGAAATCTTAAGGAACTTTACAGAAAATCACATCACAAAAGGGCTTAATGGAAATCTTCATAAATATTCATGTCTATTAAGCTTAAACCCTAAAAACTATTTTACAAAGCA